>NW_026935400.1:0-245000 GCF_032062105.1 Saccostrea cuccullata | reverse complement strand
CGCCCCATGCCCCCCCCCCCACTGGGGACCTGAGGGCGGCCCTCAGACCCTCGACCATTTCCTGCGTACACTTCATTTCAATGCTGGCTACGCGCCTGACAGGGATGTATTTATCAGTACATATCAGAAGTCTCGTCTAAAGTCATCATTTTGTAAGTTCTAAGGTTAATACAATGACTTGTCAACAGCAATTACAATTTATTGTCGAGTCAAATGTTGACTGGCTGAACACTGAATTGTTGACGGATTTTCTCGTTTTTCCCAACCATGACAAGGAGCACGCGTCGGGAGTGACCGGTCGGCATGGTATGCTCATTCCTTCATGACACCTGATCCCAACTGTATTTTTAAGGTTCGTGTTTGCTCTGCTCTAATTTTGATTTGTTTAATGAACTTTGAGCTTGAATATTGTTCGTTATCTCCATATACTAGTATTTTATCCTTTACAATGTGTTATTTTACTTGGGTGACCGCTAAGATTCTTGGGTAAAAATACTGGTGGTTCTTTACTTGGATAAATATTTAATTTATTTACTTTATTGGTATTTCTAGAACTATGAATTAAATCTGAAACATAAATATTTTGGTCGGTATACGTATTGTTCACGTACACCTAGTTTAAAGGCACGAAAGCCTATAAGGATCGTTCAATAAAGAAACACGCGAAAAAGCCGTAATGGTTAAGGAAAGTCCAATCATGTAAATACACTTTCGGAGCGAGAGGGGGTGGGCGTCCAACCTTATTCCCTACATTACAACATAAACCTGACTCGGTGGATACTGCAACAAAAAGAGGGGGAAGGGGAACAGCATTTTAATGAACATTGTAAATTGTAACATTTTTATGCTACTGCATGCAAAATAGCGGAGGTCGGTCCTGCATAAAAAAATAATTTATTTTTAAAATGCTGATTAGGTTCACTCTGGAATCATAGCAGAAAAAAACTATATACAGTATATTACATATTTAGAGATGACGCATTTCGAATCTAATTGATTAAAATTTTGTATCTTATAACAATGACATTGTGCAACGTATTTACACGTACTTATATATATTTTTCACACTTGCTTTAAAACCATAATAAATAACAGACTTTCTCTTAACTTTATTTTTTTATTTAGACAGGATGAAAAATTCAAGGGTTAGCCGAGTTTCCAATTCGACAAGCTGATTAATGCTGATGATCTTGCAGATTATTCGGTAAGTAATTGATTTATTTCTAGTAGGGTTTTAGTATACTTCTGCATGTGTAAAACTCCAGTAAGTTCGATCAGCATGGCGTTACAACTTCAAATCGTTATTCGGAAGGAATAGTACATGAGAATTCACATTGTACGACATTTGCATTCCGTCACAGAGAAAGAATTTTTAGTTCCTATGCCCCCCCCCCCTTTAACATTGATATTTATGTTACCATTCGTTATTATATAAATCGGCAAATGTGTCACGGATGATTCTCAAAAGAATTTTAATTTGGAAGATGCATAAAAATCACATCTTCTGCAAGTTTATTTTGAAATTATCTCTTTGCATAAATTTGTGTAGATTTTACAATGTACCGGTCATCATCGGAATAATGCAGATACTACATGTCTTTTGTTTACTGTGATAGTCATGTACCTGCGACGTGAGGATCAATTAACTCCTTACTTGGCGGCTCTAAAGCAGACTCGGGTTGTAGGGAGGCTCTGGATAGAAGCAGAAAATTTGTTACCTGTAGACTGCACCTTATAATTAGGGTGGACAGGCGCCACTGGTCTTCATCCATCACCTAAACTTTCACGTGCTGGCTCCTAGTGACATATCCTGGAAAACCGCCTCAGTCGGCGGGCGAAAGCACGTGAGGGGGTGATGTTAACACGGCATCACTGGGCGTGCGAACTTCCGCTAAGAAGTCACCGGCCAAAGTAGAAGGGCTCACGTGTTCGTGATCAAAGCGTGCCACTATGGAAACATGGAACTCGGTTGTGGTCAGGAAACTCGGAGTGAAGTCCCGAAGGCTGTCTTTTGTGCACATGTGGCAAGACTCCGGCAACTTCTGCATCTGGATTCATCTCTAGCAGTCTTGACAACGTCTTGCCACTAAGTCAAGGTGAATTCAGACGAGGGAGTAAGGTTGGTGGTGTGCGATCATACTTCACTAAAATCAATTTTTAGTGCAAGTCATGTCTCATCTCGTAACACCCCAAAGTCCTGTGGCGATTGGCAAATGACGAAAACATACAGCAGGTGTGGATACACTGGAAGCTGCAATTATGACCCTACACACAGGCGCCTCAAGACACTCGTCGTCAGCTCTTTCATCGAGACAGCAGAGGCTCGCGGCAGCATCTTGATTGACTGAGCAGCTCTCTTAAGGAATGCACTGCTCATCCCCGTAGCTTGTGGAAGGGGCTAGAAAAGGTGCCCTAAACATTGTCTGTCTCAACCTACTTTGGCCAGTTTACCGCGACTGGCAGGGATCCCCATCATGCGGTCGAAATGCAAGAAACACAAAAAGACCAAACCTACATCAATTACAGTTGGAGTATGGAACGCTCGAAAACTGTTGGACAAATGTGACTCAAACAGACCAGAAAGAAGAACAGCTCTCGTGGCAAAGCAGTTATCCAGAGACAATGTGGACATTGCTGCTCTGAGTGAAATTCGTCTTGCTGAAGAAGGACAACTGAAGGATCCAAAAGCCAGATATACATTCTTTTGGAGTGGGCATGGAAAAGTTGAACGCCGTGAGGCAGGAGTAGGCTTTGCCATTAAACACGATTTAATAGGCAAGCTGACTAGTCTACCCAAAGGGAAAAACGATCGCCTAATGACACTTGCTTGAAATTGAAGGGCAAGAGAAGTGCAAAATTGTCAGTTGCTATGCGTCAACCATGACAAATCCTGATGATATCAAGGACAAGTTCTATGAGGACCTTGACAGTATCATATCCTCCATACCTAGATAAGACAAGCTTAGCTTCTGGTCCTTGGGGACCTCAATACCAGGGTTGGTTCAGATGCGGAATCCTGGGGTGACGTCATTGGAAAGCACGGCATTGGTTCATGTAAAAGCAATGGCAAGCTTCTCCTCAGATTGTGTGCCCAGCACAGCCTCAGTATCACAAATACACTCTTCAAGAAGCCAACAAGAAACAAAACCACCTGGATGCATCTCGCTCAAAACACTGGCACCTCATTGACTATGCAATCGTTAGAACAAGAGACAGAAATGACGTGCGAGTAACAAAGTTGGCGTGTGGTGCAGACTGCTGGACAGACCACCGCCTTATCATATGCAGACTCAGTTTCTATATTCAACCACCTAGGCGCCCACAAGGAAAGAAACCACCCAAGCGACTAAACACTGAGAATTGCACAAGTATGATATGAAGCAGCAAGTCGCAGACCTTTTAGACGAAAAACTTGGGTCATTGCCTTTGAACACTGTACACTCTTTATGTGTCGACACACTAGGTCCTAAAATGCATGCACATCAGGATTGGTTAGATGAAAACAACTAGGTCATTGACAAACTGCTGAAAGAAAAAGAACGGACAATTAAAGCAAAACCCCAGCCAATACAGCTGCTCATTACCAAATGAAGCAGAGTATGCAGACCGAACTAAGGCATATGAAAGAAAGATGGCTTAACCAAAAAAACCGAAGAAATTCAGGGTTATGCTGACACCCACAACTCCAAATGCTTTTATCAAGCCATAAGAATGCTGTATGGTCCTCAGCCTGATGGTACATCACCACTGCTTGCAGCTGATGGAACCAAACTTATTACTGGCAAGCCTGGTATTCTTGACAGGTGGGCAGAGCATTTCAATTCGGTCCTAAATAGGCCGTCTTCAATCAATAACGATGCCATAAATCGTCTACCTCAGATCCCAATCGACACTGCACTTGACGACCATTCATCTGCCACTGACACTCTGAAAGCAATAAAGCAAATGTCAACAGGCAAAGCTCCGGGAGCCGACGCTATTCCAGCCGAGATTTATAAATCTGCCGGACCACTGATGATTCAGAAATTGACCAAACATTTCCAGTTAATGTGGGAAAAATGAAACCCTACCACAGGATCTAAAAGATGTCTCGATAGTCCTCCTATACCAGCGTAAAGGCAACATAAATTGATATGTGATAACCACAGAGGAATCTCTCTCCTATCCATTGCTGGAAAGATTCTCGCACGTATAACAGAACAGACTTCGACATCATGAAAATGGGCTACTACGGGAGAGTCAGTGTGGGTTCCGTCCAGGCCGTGGAACAGTGAACATGATCTCTGCTGCCAAACAACTGCAGGAAAAATGCCAGGAACAGAATAGCAGCCTATACACAACGTTCGCAGACCTCACAAAAGCTTTTGATACCGTCAACAGAACAGGTTTATGTTAATAATGGAGAAATTTGGGTGTCCACCAAGATTCATCAACATGGTGCGTCAATTTCATGATGGAAACCAATCTGCTCCTTTAGAGGTCACATATGGTGTCAAGCAAGGCTGTGTTCTTGCCCCTACGTTGTTCAGGTTGATGTTCACAGCTATGCTGACATATGCTTTCTCAGAAAATGATCCAGGCATTGACATCAGATACCGTACGGATGGGGGAGTCTTCAATCTGCAACGTCTGAGAGCAAAGACTGAGGGACTTTTTGTTTGCAGACGATTGCGCCCTACATGCATCAACAGAGGCTGAAATGCAAACAACTCTGAACAGCTTTTCGGATGCTTGTGACAACTTTGGATATTGACAATAAGCACTAAGAAAACCGAAGTCATGTTCCAATCGGCACCAAACAAATCTTAAACTAAGCATAACATCTACATCAAATTTGAGCGCCTCAACCCTGTGTAAAAGTTTACATATCTTGGTTGCACACTATCCAGAAATGTCCACATTGACGATGAAGTAAACTTACGCATAGCTAAAGCAAGCTGTACCTTTGATCGCCTAAATAAAGCAGTATGGGGCCGACGAGGCATAACCACAACAACAAAGCTTAGTATGTACAGAGCCGTTTGTACACGTTCCAGGGATGGTCAGAAAAAACGATAAAAAGATTCCCTTAAAGTGTCCATGAAGCTGTTCCATATAGAACCTACAAAATGGGAAAACCTAGCACTTGATCGCAGTGCCTGGCGCTCAAGCGTGATGATGGGGGCAAACCAGTACCAGGAAAAGATGAAGAAACTGGCAGAACAAAAACGCACAAAGCGTAAAGAGAGAGCAACCTCTGTTGACACTCCACTAGGACCTTCATGTCCAGTTTGTGGAAGGACGATCCATGCGAAGATGGTCAAACCAGCCATCTTCGCATTCACAACCAAACTTAGAAACAGACGAGATGTTATTATGGTCATCTTCGAAAACGAAGGACGAACTATCAGAGCAGACTCAAACCACTGCGCCACACAACGAATTCAATTTCTTGGCAAGGAACATGTATTTGAATTAAATAAAAATCTGAATTAAATAAAAATAAATTGAGTTAAAATAAACAAAAATAAAAAATAATTTCTTTTCAAAAAATCTACCCGATATAATGCTAAACTGAAAACTTCCTCTTTTTGTATACCGTGTATCTTCTTGCCCTCGGTTCCTTAATTGATTTATACTTGTGTTTCATTATTTCTTTCTTTAAAAAATATAGTTATTCTAAACCCATTCCTTAACCTTTTTCGTCAAAAGCTATTTATAAACCCTTACCATTAGTTAAGTTTTTATGGCAATTATTTCTTAAGCTTGCTTCGTTTAACTGATAAGCTGTACTTTTTTAAAAGTAAGAAGTCTTCATAACTTTGAGATGTCGGACAGACGGACAATGAAGAAAAGGGATATGTATCCATCTTATTGCATAGAAATGCATTAAAACTCGTAATAAACTGAGAATTGAAAAATTCAAATTATTATACTATACAAATTGAACACTTCATAAAAATACAAAAAGATCTGAATGACATAAACAATTTTATTTTTTCAACGATACATCTGGGTGTTCTTGATAAAGTACATTCAAAATCGATAGAGACACAATCTTACATAGTAAATAACTTCAATGTTAATCAAACGCCTCTGCAAAGTTAAGTCTGTCTTTAAATGAGGATATCTCGTTAATTACATTTTTTTCCATGCACACAAATAGGTGCTAGCATACCTTTCTACGCATGTTGTTCTTACCTGTCACCTTATAACAAGATTTCTTTGATATTCATTAAACAATGGCCCAGTAATACGCAATATAACAGTAGACTATTGTCTCCTTTTCAGGGACTGGTCTGATCTGGCTTTGAGTTCCTATAATTATTATTTTGTAATCTTTTAATGAACCACCTGATTCCAAGTTTCCTAATGTAAAAAGTATATTTAGGATGACAATAAACGTTAAGGAACCCCGATCTTTCAATTGGCTTCAACATTTCATAAGACTTAGTGATGGTAAATGTGATCAATCTAACTTTTCTGTCGTCAGATTTTCTTACGTATGTAGCAATATACCATTGCAACATGTATATGGGGTGTATGGCTACCAGTTGATCCGTTAGACCATGCTCTACGTACGATCAATTTTTAAAACGATGCAAACTACAGACCAACAAGTTGATGAAACATGGATATCAACAGTCTCGTTTAGATTCATCATTTTTCACAAGTTCTATGGTCAAGTCGGTGACCTTATCAGCAAAAACAATCTATCATCAGGTCAAATGCTGACATGTGTTTAATACTTGCAAGGCCACTATTTACACCTTGAAATTTCCGTTTACACGATCAGGACAAAGTACACATGGTGAGTGTGACCTGTCAACAGGGGACGCTTACTCCTCCATGGCTCCTGATCCCACCTCTGATGTTTTGGAGGTCCCTGTCTGCTTTGCTCCCGATTGATATTGTTTCAATGGACTTTGACTTTGAATACTGTTACTCATCTCCATATTTTATAGTTTAGTTTTAATATGAATACCAGTCATTATTCGAAAATATACTTTTATAACTGCATATGGAATATCGTCCCATAAATTTTGCAATAGGTTTTAGAGGGCCCTTAATTGTCGAAGTACACATATATGCATAACCAACCCAAAAGACTTATCCTTAAATAGTTTGTTAACTATTTACAAGTTCAAATGTAAATGTACTTGTCTTTTATACATATGAAATGTATGTAATAATTTTTTGATATTTGTTAGGACGAATTCATAGCGTGCAAATCAAAAACAAAGCATAGAATACTGTTTAGGTAAAAATGATCAATTATTATTCCGTTCGTTACCAAAGTCAAACACACAAAAAATACACACATTTCCAAAAAGAAATTTTGTTGATTGGGCAACTATCGATCTTTTGTAACTTTTTGCAAACCTTCGTTTATTATTTCCGACTGCTACTACTTATATCACACTTTTTAAACACCCAACGTTATAACTTGTGATATACATCTGCCCCAGATTCCGTCTTACTCTAGTATGAGTTTTGGATGTTAACGTAAGTGTCGTGGGAGGAAATACAAGATAACCCCGACTCCAGAGTATTCACCTCCTTGTCCTATGAACTAATGCTCTTACTTTTATCCGTTCTCAGTCTTTAAGTATTGTACATGTTCACATAACGTTACTCCACGTATTATATGAGTCTGAAAAAATAACGACCATTGTGAGCTGTCGTGCTTTGTTTATTATCTCTGTACTTTTATCGATTTGTTAACCGGATAATAGACACTTTATCAAAATTCAAATGATAAAATATAATGAAATGAAGGATAATTTGTTATTATAAATTGTTTATCTAGACTTCGATACTAATAATAATGTATTGATTTATGGTAGCCAGTTAATCATTCTTACAGAAACATAAACCCGCACAACTAAAATTTTCGGTTAATTATTAATAATCCTGTAATGAAATAGGTTTTATATCAACGATATGTTGTTGACAAGAATTGTGATATATCTTTAATTAAATGAGAACCAAATTGTCTTAATACATGGCTGATATTAATACATGTATATGATATTGATGAATAAGCAATTTCCAAATATCAGCTATTAATAGAACAAATCGATTTATTTACGTCTGAAAGCTTAAACTGTATTCCTAGCACATTAATAGCATTCAAATACAAGATTTCAATTTACTAGGTAGTGAACAAAAATGGGTATATATGTGTCTAAAAGTACATGAAAATCAAACTGTAATCAAGTAAAATTTCATCCTGTAAAAAGTGAGTTGTATGAGTGAGATCATTTCGATTGTGTAGCATAGCTTTATTTCTCAGTTCTGTCATTCCAATAAATTCTTTCCTGTCACGAACTCTACGCCAAGTGATGTTTATGTCTGTAGAAGAAGTCTTACTATCAATTTAGGTCAGCAAAGAGTCATTCAAGACTTATTTAATAGAAAAGAATTAGAAGGACTCGACTCTACTGATAAGTCATCTACAAGAAAAAGTTAAAAATCGTCCAAAAAACTTATAACAAGATTTCTTTGATATTCATTAAACAATGTACCAGTAATACGCAGTATACCAGTAGACTATTGTCTCCTTTTCAGGGACTGGTCTCTGATCTGGCTTTGAGTTCCTATAATTATTATTTTGTAATCTTTTAATGAACCACCTGATTCCAAGTTTCCTAATGTTAAAAGTACATTTAGGATGGCAATATATGTTAAGGAACCCTGATCTTGGCTTCAAAATTTCATAAGAGATGATAAATGTGATCAATTTAACTTTTCTATCGTCAGATTCTCTTACTTATGTAGCATTACACCGGTACAATTGCCACCTGCCTATGGGGTGTATGGCTACCAGTTGATTCGTTACGCAAGAACATGCTCTACGTACGATCAATTTTCAAAACGAGGCAAGCTACAGACAAGCAAGTTGAAGAAACATGGATATCGAAAGTTTCGTTTAGATTCATCATTTTTAGCAAGTTCTGTGGTCAGTTCGGTGACCTTATCAGCAAAAACAATCTATCATCAGGTCAAATGCTGACATGTTTTTTATACTTGCAAGGCCATTACTTACACCTTGAAATTTCTTCGGATTTTTCCGTTTCCACGATCAGGACAAAAAGCACATGGTGAGTGAGACCCAGTCATTAGGGGACGCTTACTCCTCCATGGCTCCTGATCCCACCTCTGATGTTTGGAGGTCCCTGTCTGCTTCTCTCCCGACTGGCATTGTTTCAATGGACTCTGAGTTTGAATGCTGTTTCTTATCTCCATATTTTATAGTTTATTTTTAATATGAATACCAGTCATTATTTAAGGAATCACTGTCTAGTTAGTATAGTATGCCAGGGCATAAACAATAATGGGAAACAAGGGATAATTTGCATAACGGGCTTCCCTGGCATACTATACTAACTAGACAGTGATTCCTTATATTTCCATTTCATCGTGAAAATTGTAGATTTAGACTTTAAAAATGCAGACATAGATTTAAATTACACAAGGATTCCCATCCTAATTTCAATAGTCCTCGCACACTGACGTCAAACACAACGGCAGCCGCACGAGATTTTCATGCATATTTGGTCTCCTTAGCGTCAGACTCAGAGACAGATGCGCACGAGATTTTCATGCATATTAGGCCTCCTTAGCTCCTGACCTATTGGCCTGCCTAATTTACCTTCCGGTAGAATTATCAAGAAATTAACTCCGCTAACTTTCAAAGAGTTATCACAGAGAGAAAAATTAGAAATGGAAATATTCGAAAATATACTTTTATACCTACATATTGAATATCGTCCCAATTTTCATTAGGTTATAGAGGGACCTTATATAATTGTCCTTGAATTGAAGTATACATAACCAACCCAAAAGAATGATCCTATACTAGTTTGTAAATGTACCTATCTTTTGAATATACAGGTATATGTAATAAAAAGTTTGGTATTTATTAGGATGAATTTATAGCATGCAAATCCCAAAAGCGTCGAATGTTGTTTATGTAAAAATGATCAATAGTTATTCCGTTCATATCAAGCCTAACACATGAAAAATACACACATTCCTAAAAGGCATTTTGTTGGTTTGGGCAACTATCGATCTATTACAAAATTTTGCAAACCTTCGTTTATTATTTCCGACTACTACTTTCTATATCACACTCGACGTTATAACTTGCGATATACATCTGCTCCAGATTCCGTCTTAACTCTAGTTCATCACGAGTTTTGGATGATAATGTAAGTGTCGTGGGAGTATATACAAGATAACCTCAACTCCAGTATATTCACCTCCTTGTCCTATGAACTATTGTTCTTACTATCATCCGTTCTCTTACTCAATGTTTAGTATTGTACATGTTCACATAACGTTACTCCATAATCTGAGTCTGTAAAAATAACGACCAAATGAGCTGTCGTACTTTGTTTAATATCTCTGTCCATTTATCGATTTGTTAACCAAAACAACAAACACTTCATTAAAATTCAAATGATATTGGAATAATATAATGATATGAAAGGTAATTGTTATATTGTTTATCTAGACTTCAATACTACTAATAATGTATTGATTTATAGCAACCATTTAATCATTCTTAGACCCATATAAACACGCACAACTAAAATTTTAAGATTATTATCGATAATCCTGTATTCAAAAAATGTTTTTATACCAATGTTGTTGACAAGATTTGTGATATTTTTTTTAATAAACAGAGATCCGAATCATCTTAATACATGGCTGAAATTCATGTGATATTGATGAATAAGCAATTTCCAATATCGGCTATTAATGGAAGCAATCGATTTGTTTATGTCTGAAATGCGTAAACTGTATTCCTAACACACTAATAGCATTCAAATACAATAATGAAAGAAAAGGTTTTTAATCTAGTCTCTAGGTCGTTGGCAAAAATAGGTATGTCTAAAAGTACATAAAAATCACCCTATAATCCAGTGAAATTTCATCCTGACACTCCCTTTGTTCACCTTTAAAAAGTGAGTTGTATGAGTGAGATCATTTCCATTTCGTAGCACATCTTTTTTTCAGTTCTGTCATTCCAATAAATCCCTTCCTGTCACGAACTCTACACCAGGTCATGATTTTGTCTGTAGAAGAAAAAAGTCCTTTATCAATTTTGGTCAATAAAGAATCATTCAAGATTTATTTAAAATAAAGTGATTACAAGAAAAGGTTAAAAATCGCAAATAAAGAAGTTTCTTCTCGGTGCTCAAAATATTGATTATACATAATATTATACATGTACGTGATCAGCGAAACAAGTGTGAGTAGAGATAACTTCAACCAACAAATGTCACAGATTGATTTTGACAATGCAGCATCCTAAAATGTTGTTTTTATCAAAGATATGATAAAACAGTAATTATAAAGGCTTACAGAAATGGTCACCAGCTGAGATAACTGGCATCAGGACATAGCTCGGAGGTTCCTCGCTGCAAAACATCTAATATGCCATTTAACGATCCTTAATCCGCGCCTTATTTCTACAGAACAAATCATTTGTCGAAAACTGTATTGCCAAGGGTGTCTTAAAGCAAATAACCAAAGATAAAAATCAATATTATAGGAAAATTATTCCTTTATTTTAAAAAAAAATAAAAAAACAAAATTTCATTGAAGATGTTTACGATGAATATTCAGACGATAGGACGATGATCCTGCCGGTCCTTGTTTTGCCGATGTATGAACTACGCAGTCAACTTGCAATCAGTTTAATCACGCACTGGTGTGTATCAAAGATTGTCTGTTCCGGTATCTCTCAGACAAATTACATAATGAGCAAATAAATGGATATATTGCGAGTGATAATTAAAAATTTACCTGAAACTTGGCAGGGAAAAGCCATTCGGAACTTCTCGGAGAAAGAGGTAAGAAAACTTTGGTAAAAGATTGATTTACATTTTCAAAGTGATAAATCAAGTTACATGTGCATAAAGATCAACACTAGTAAATAAAAAAAATGTGCCAAAAACTGAGTTTTAATTTTTTTTTTAAATATGTATATATATATATATATACACATGTATATATAAGACTTTTCTAGAACAAAAGTCGTATTTCACCTTGAATGTCATTCACATAATTCTTGCCAGAAAACAAATCGATATCCCACTCGTAATTCCGATCTGTCTGATTTATACATAAAGTGAATGAAATGATGGGAAACACAAGGAGACAGAGAAAGATTATTCTGTTCGGAATACTCTTTGTCGATAGTTTTCTTCTTCCTCCCAGGATGTTCCTCTTATATTGATGATGTAGTGTCATATTTTGTGATAATGGCACGTAAACTTGTGTTTATGTTTGCGCGCTTAAATTGATCCTAATCAACAACAAAATTCTAGCTTCTTGCGAAATGCAATTTTAGCGAAAAAAAAATATTTTGTAGTCATTCAAAAAAGGGTTGGATTTCTTGCCATATCTCCTTGAGAAGTGTAAGCTGTCCGGACATCCGAGTTTCGGTTGCATCCGCACCGAACACTAGCTATTGTACAATTGTATTTTTATAAAACGTTAGAATATACATGTGTTGAATGGACCTATAATTTGTCTGGGTAAGTAAGAATTTTCTACTTTACATATTAAATTTACTATATAAAACGTACTTTCAGCCTGGAACTTTCGCCTAATTTTATGCTTTGTGCTACTCGTGTCATTTTGATAATAAAATTACTATACTTGTAAACAACATTCCAGCAGTCCAAATATAACATTTACTTGTGGTTATAAATATTCAAATACTTACATGATACAATAATTATACAGAAACCTATATAATTCAGTCTTGTTAAGAAAGAGTCATACGGTATGGACAACTCTGAACAAGACTCGACAACAGTCCAAAACAAGAGTGCAGTCAACACAGATTCGGATCATAATGAGGATTCTGTGGACTCGACACCAACGCGGAAAAACACGGACCGAAAGAGTTTAGTGATAATGACAAGGAATGATTCTACAAAGGGATCTGAACATCCCAGTGTCAAGTACATTCGGCGCAGAGAATCTGGTCAAAGTTCGGTCATTCGAAGTAGAAAGAGTCTTAGAGACTCCAACCCTAACCAGAGTCCAGGAAGTGAATCCAGGCATCCAAGTTTTCGGCGCATGCGCAGTTCCAGTCTTAGTTACCCTCATCATGATTCTGCAGTGTCCGCATTTATCGACGAGCTTAAGTTACCCCCTACTCTAAAAGCAGAAGAAGGCAAGTTTCTCCCTTCTGCTTTTGGTTTATTATGCAAACTATTTTTTGCTTATTTTTTTAAATAATAACCCTGTCCTTTTTCAGTTCCATGGTGGACGTCATGGAGGGTACGCTTCTCTGGTCTCTGCTTTATAGGGTTCTTTTTCCTTTACGCCCAAAGAGTCAACCTCAGCATTGCTATTGTCTGTATGGTTAGGACAGAACTTGCAGCAGCTAACACGATATATCAATCAAACATTACAAACATTTCAATTTACGATATACTCACTGAAAACGTCACCAAGAGCAGTGTGATAGAAGATCCACCCAATGTGGCCAGAAAATGTCCAGTACCGCCTGCCTCTAAGACAGAGGTAGGATTTATTCTAATGTCAGAACATAATATTGATATTCAAAACACTTCATACTGTGTCTATTTCTTATGACATATAGCTTCCACAAATATAGAATTTAGGTACGTGTTCTATACTCAAGATGTGACCATCGCCTGTCTTTTTGTTATCTATTTATAGGAAGGTGAGTTTACTTGGGACAAAGCTCTTCAAGGTGGAATTCTAGGAGCCTTCTTTTGGGGATACACAGTGATGCAGATTCCCTCAGGAGTTCTTTCGGAACGCTTTGGGTCTCGCCGTATTATTTTTGCAGGAATGACTTTGGTTTCTGTGTTGACTCTTCTGACCCCTGTCCTTGCTCGAGGAAGTCCTTACTTGCTTATTATAACACGTGCCCTTATTGGAATAGGCGAAGTAAGCATAATTGTCTTCTCACCTTGTAGCTTCTTATCTTACACTATACGAATAAATACGGGAAAAATATCTTCTGTAGGCTACAATGTATCCAGGCGCACAAGTGTTTTGGGCAAAATGGTCGCCCCCACATGAACGAAGCAGGCTTGTAGCATTTGCATTTGGAGGTGAGCTTACAAATGAAGAAAGTTTTTTTTTTAACTTTGTAGGTTCTATACTAATAATAATACAGTAATAAACGTCCTTTTCAGGGACCCAGCTTGGAAACGCTTTGGCATTTCCAATATCAAGTCTTCTTTGTGAATATGGTGGCTGGCCATCTATTTTCTATTTTCTAGGTAAGATATCAACCTTTTTCACAAAAAAGTAAAGTAATGTTTGTATGTAAGAAGACTTTTTGAACACTCCCAATAGTACTTGTACCTCTCTTATTCATGATATCAGAACCTCTTATTATTTTTTTAATGATATTACTACAAGTCATAAGTTCTGTTTTAGTGTAGGGGAGCTTTTTTTCAAATGATATAATCATATTCAATCACTAAAACTTTTAAGTTTAAAAGTTTGTTTTCAAAGAAAACTATTTTAAGGAATTTTAAAATTCCGTTCTAGGATCCTGTTCGTTAGTTTGGTCGTTATTATGGGGATTCCTTGCCAGGGACAGCCCAGGGGAGATGCCAAATATAACAGACGTCGAGAAAAAATATATCGAACACTCGCTTGGAAATGACCACAATTCACAGCATGCTAGTTTAAGAAAAAAGGTTTGACCTGTTGTTTAATTGTAGAATATCAATCCTAAGACTTAAAGAAGATAACTACCATGTAAACTCATTTTCTGTAGGGTAAGCCCTGGAAATCCATTCTGACGTCACTTCCTGTTTGGGCCATTCTTGTGACCAATGCAGCAGGAAACTATGGTGCTTATATGCTGTTAACTCAGATGCCTACGTACCTGAAAGAAGTTCTTAAATTCGATATCAAATCTGTAAGAAACTTAATTACATACATATAGCTAGAGATATATGCAGGGTTTTTTTTGGCATTTGCCATATGCCTTACGTAACGTTAATTATATCAGTTTCAATGCATTACGGATTCTGAACTGTAGCTCTGTGGTTGAGAAAATTTACACAGAAAACCTTAGAGCTACGGATTCATTACCGTTCCTTTCGACACAAAGCAGAAAATTTATTATTTTTAAATCTATTCATTTGTGATCTGAGAATCGTAACGGCATGTTGTGTTTTGATTTCAGAATGGCATTTATTCTATGATACCGTACCTGGCATTCTGGGTAACAATCATTGTGGCCGGAATACTTGCCGACACACTTATTTCAAAGGATATTCTTAGCATTAAATGGACAAGAAAGCTTTTTTGTGCTATAGGTAAAAAGGAGTTTCTACACTTTCATAAGCTGATATTAACAAGAAAATATTTATACAGGTTTACACTTTCAATGATGTTTATCATTTTTCTTTTAATGATAAAAGAGAACAATAAATATTAGATACATGTATATGTGAGTAAAATTTTGTTTTCAATAACGTTTTCTTCATTCTGTAGGACAGTTCGTCCCAGCAGCCTTTCTGATTGGTTTAGGTTATATGACGTGTTTCCAACAAGAGTCTGCTATTGCCCTCCTAACGTTGTCTCTGGCATTTTGTGGATTCCAATTTCCGTCCGTTTTCGTCAACCATGGCGACATCGCCCCCAATTATGCGGGTACTATTTTTGGGATCACCAACACTGGAGCTAGTATCCCGGGAATAATCGCGCCATACGTGGTAGCATCTATAACTGTCAATGTAGGTTTTATTTCTTAAGCTTCGCCATAGCTTGCCTGAAAATATCATTTATTTTCCATAAACCAATACACCATCAAAGTCATCATTTCGTAAATTCTATGATCGATACAATGACGTCAGCAAATATAATTTATTATTGAATGAAATGTCAGTCCATTATTCATACACTGAATTGACGACGGATTTTTCCGTTATTTCCCGATCATGAAAAGGAGCACATGGCGGGTGTCACCAGTTGGCTGGGGATACTCACTCCTCCACGGAGCCTAATCCCACCTCTGATGTTTTGGAGGTCCGTGTTTGCGTTGCTCCTATTTTGTATTGTTTTATGGACTTAAGCTTGATCTTGAATACTTTTTGTTACCTCCTTATGTTTCATGTATGTGTAAAACATTCAACCAATCAAAATTATTGCAAAGGATGTTTGTGAACAGACAAAGTAAGTAGTACTTTGTTCTACAGGTCAATTGCAATGCCGCCTGTCACTGAAATTATTGAACTCGTTGAATTAGATTTATAAGACGACCTGCTTGCGAGTTTGTTTTTCTGGTGACTCTAGGAATTGTCCCTTCTTAAACAACACGGTATTCCTCCCAGTAAAACGTGCTGTTGATTCGACACCATACGTCTTTGTAGAGGCAGACCCATTAATACAAATGAAGTGTAAAATTATCACTTTAATAAACAGGACGTCCAGTAAGATCTACTTTACAACATATTTACAACAAAATGAAATATACTTTTGTTTTATCTTAACGTTTTAAAAAGTTGGACATTCAAAGTGATCAACTTTTGTCGTGTTTGATTGGTTTTAGTTATCTTGGTGAATAGAGTTGTTTATCTGTGCTTTTAATTACACGAACTTAAATTTAATTATCATCAAATATCCTTCACTTTGATGGTGTTTGGTGACACGTAATCCAGGGTTGTATTTATGGGTCTCTCTAATGATTTCTGATGATCATCTCGAGTAATCATATTTAATGGTCGTATCTAACTCTTGTTTTGGGTCATTAATTAATTCTGAGACTGCCAAAGAAGCGGCTATTTTATTTTTCCCTGATAAAAGACTAATGATTTTCTTTTTTTCCCAGAAAACACAAAAAGAGTGGCTTGTAGCTTTCTATATTGCGGCTGTAATCTACTGTTTGGGAGCCATTTTCTTTCTGATTTTCTCTGACGGAGAAATTCAAGACTGGGCCAAGGATGAGGATGAAATAGAGATGATTGAAGAAAAAGTGGAGGAACCACTACAAGACTTGGAGGAAGTTCCGGAGGATGACGACGTCTTTCAGAATACCAATAAATAACATCTTAACACATCTCTCTCGCCCTATATTGATGCAGAATTGCATGAAATCAGAGTACAAAATATTTACGTAAATGACACTATAGCTGCTTTGCTTGATCGAGGAAATCATTATTAGTTAGATACCTGATAATGATTCATATATTACTAAAAGTAAGAGTGCTGACAACTGAAATACTGGTTGAGATAATCATTCCATTTCTTTCAAGTTGTAGAACTTAAGGATAGAATTGCTTGGAGACTCTTATGAGACACCTTGAATAAATATCGAGGTTCTCACGTTGAACCTCTTTGTTACTATATGGTAGTTTCTGCTTCGATGCAGAGTTACTGTAACACTAGTGAATAATTCTCAAAGCAAAGAAGGAAACAGTAAGGAAGAAGTGTCCTCGACGTCACAATCATAAATGTTATACCGTATATGGGTCAATATAAAAAAAGCAGCTAAATGTGTCACTTCTTTGTAAAATCCTATT
Organism: Saccostrea cuccullata; assembly: GCF_032062105.1. Taxonomy (NCBI): domain Eukaryota; kingdom Metazoa; phylum Mollusca; class Bivalvia; order Ostreida; family Ostreidae; genus Saccostrea; species Saccostrea cuccullata. The sequence continues at coordinate 227,481 of NW_026935400.1, read as the reverse complement.
TCTTATTTTCTCCAAATTTTGGATTGTTGCTTTACAATCTATGACATCTGTACTTTCTATTTACTAATAGAAATTTTCACATAATTAATTTCATTAAAGTCAATGGATGATTTTATCACACCAATCAGCCAAATTCATGCTGTCAATGGAATTTTTCTCTTCAAAGAAGGATAAATACGCCAAAAATTATGTGAAATTTTGTCTGAAAAATCATGTTTACATAAAATAAACGTTAAATATAATATATCTTTTAAAAAAAAAATATTCGCCCCCCCCCCCCCCCCTTCCATTTAACTGATACAACATTTAATATGACTGTACAAGAAAGTTGTGTCATTGGTGTTACTATTTTTGTTTTTGCTACAAAAGAGTTATCATTCCTGATAAGAAAATATAAACAGTCCTAAGTCATATTACATCACTTCTCACCAAAAACAACAGAAACTGCTCCTTGATATTCATGATCAGAACATATTAATGGACTTCAGAAGTAAAAAAGTACACTAGTACAAACTTTTTTTGTCAGTGGTGTTTCCATCGTTATTTCAAAACGATTTTAGATATTCATTGAACTCTTTTACGAAAGATGTTCTTTAGGGAAACTAAAAGCAATGTTGACAAAACTTTTACTTTATCCAGGGTAAATTAGAAATATTAGATCATTTTATGACTAATACGTCATTGGTGTTACGGTCATTGGCATTACTTTCTAAAGTTTAACACCAATGACAGGAATGGTTACACCATTGACAAAACAAGTACTTTTGGAGGCAAAATATATTCTTCTTATATTGAAAAATTATTTATTTGTATTCTACTTTGCAAACCTAATTTATGGTATTTGAAAGTAATTGATTTATTTTCCAATAAATATTTTTTTCCACGTACGGAAGTTTTAAATATCTGGTAATGCCAATGACAACTTCAGATCATATACATGTAACACCAATGACAAACATTTTTTATGCTCAAAAAAATATATTTTCCCTTCTGAAAAATTCACTGGCCATGCATGAATGTCAGAGTTTATCACCTAAGTAAAGTAAAATTAGTCAAGTTTAACTTAGTTTGTATTAATCTCTCTATGAATAGTTAACTTTTATGGTAACACCAATGACTGGTGAAGTAACACCGGTGACAAGAGATGTTGATTAATACATTTTATCTACTAGTTCTCTAATGAAGAATGTGGGATTTAAAACATCATATCCTTCACAATTGAGACCCTTTTACCCTACAAACATTTTTTTTTCAAACCAATGATAAACAAACACTGCATATCTCTTGTCACCGGTGTTACTTCAACAGTCATTGGTGTTACCATAAAAGTTAACTATTCTGTCACTGGTGTTACCAGATTTCTTTTTGTTATAAAATCATTTTAAGTATGAAATCCCAGAAACTTTTTTCATTTTTGTCTTTCACATGAAGTTTCATGTTATAGTATGTTTAAATGCTAATTGTTAAGTGCTAAGTCATTAGTATTACTAATTTCGATCATTGGTGTTACAGTTGAGTCAGTGGAGTAACCAACCTAAAACTTGTTATTTTTTACTTTTAATAAGTTTAAATGTAAGAAATAACTTTATATTACCTAATTTCACTCCTTGAAAAAAGTCATAAATTATATTATTTTAAACTGTACACACGTGGCACCACATGTACAGCATTTTTTAGTGTGTGTCTATTTATTTTTGTCTCATGTCAATGTCCAAATACGATTGAAAACTTAATTTTCATCACTGGACAACGATACTTTTGGACTTATCAGTAAACTTGAATAATCCTAGTACATGTTTATCATGGCTTGCATTCATAGGTTTTTTAACTGATTCTATACAACAAAATTTTATAAGGTAACACCAATGACAGAAAAACACAATTTGGTAACTTTTACGAGAACATTCTGAAAAAAAATAGCTTCCATACTGTTTGCTAAATGTTGTTTTCCCAAAATATTGTGCAGCTTTATCAATTTAGATACAAAAAAGAAACGAAAATATTTAATTGTATCTCCAATTTTCATATGAACCATTTAGCTGCTTTTTTTTATATTGGTATTCATAGAGACAGTTTGAAGTACGTATTCGAAACAATCGATTCAAAGTCTGTCGTGAATATTTTGCTTTCATGTACTAAATCCGTTGTAAGGATTTTATCCATGTTATTATCTTTAAATAGTGTCAAGCCGCCTTTTGGCACAATAGGAAAAAAATGTATTTCTTAGACATCACATGTTATATACCGGTAAAAATAATGTCATTTGTAAACGAAGTATCTTTCAATCAGACTGCTTGGTCTACAACTCCCCTTTTTAGTGAAATTAGGCATATTTCAAAGGATAGCATATCTTTTGGATGAATTTTTATGAGACTCGCATGAATACGTCTTTGTAAAGACATCTAGACTTTTTTCTCAGTAAAATATCTATGTTCATAGTACAATTTATATCCTCTAATTCAACTAACACCAATAAATATACTTTCAATGAAACATTTGTCAAAGGGTGAAAAATTCGGTCTACCACTTCGGAAAAGTATTAAGGGAAGAAAACATGATTAAATGGTAATGACTGTTTTCGTTTTCGATCTCAAATTTTCCTCATGCGCTAAAATTTTAATCTCGCAAAAATAATGATATCATTATCTCATAACTTTGTTAAGTTTTAGCGAAGAGCAATCAAACATGTGTGGGTGCTTTAGTTAATATTAATTGTTAAATGTTGTCTGCTTTTGTCATCAATCAATCTTTGTGCCGAAAGTTATCCTTTAAAGTAAAATTTTATTTGTTTACTGTGTGTTTTTTAGTTATTTTACATGAAAGTGAATAGGGATAATAAGCGAAGTGATGGATGGCATTAGAAGAGCTTGGTAAAAACAAATACATCATATTACGATGCTAATCGAATCCATGGGGCGCAAGGAATTTATCTGACATAAATTTCCTTAAGATTTTGACACGATTTATTAGCCATTTCCTCGGAGACTGAATTAATCTATTTATATGGCAAACAGTCAATTTGTGTTTAATTGTTTAAAGGATGGCGTCTTTTTGGAGTCTTGCCATATGTAAATATGTATAGTATATTTGTATGTACAATAAATATGTGTTTCAGGTAGTTATTCAAAGTTCATGCTCATTATGTCAGTAATTGACATGAAGCATTAAATTTTTGTATTTCAACAAAATCAAACCTACGTCTTTTTACTTGCATAACAATCTGAAATTGTTATTGATAGTGCTAAATTTGTTAAATTAATGAAATTTATGTAACACACGCAAAATGCAATGCAATCTCACGAAAATTTATTTCAGGGATTTCTTTAAACTGTGAAATCATTAATTTTCTTGGGGGTTGATTTTCGTTGTTTTCGAGGTATGAAGAGACCCACGAATTCATGTCCACCACGAAATGTGAAATGTCATTTATATAATTCTCAACAGTTCTTCATCCACGAAATCCAATCCCCTTGAACCCATAATTTTTTTCCAACCAGGGAAATTTAACCCCACGAAAATATTTGATTTCACAATAAAGTTTACATTGATATCCATATTCTTTAAACAAGCAAAATATAAGATATTTTCTTCAATTTTATTTTCAAAACACCAAACCACTTTAGAAACAATATGTGTTTGTGAAACAATGATGCCCCCGTATGGCAACATAGCGAAGGTTAAGCTTTCTCAAATGCAGATCAAATATGTTGGTATCTAACGTAAGGCCTTTTCAGAAGAAATACAAATGTTAAATATAAAACCCTAGCACCACCTGTTCAAGGGTTATGACCAAGGTTAACATTTTTAAAGGTAGGACAAACTCCGGGGTCAAGGTCAAAGGGTCATGGTTGTTGGTTTCTAAAGAAAGGCCTTGTCTCAAAGATTACATATTGGAAATATGAAAGCGCTGGCCCTTACTGTTCAAAAGTTACGGCCAAGGTTAGAGTTTTTTTTCGTAAGTACAGAAATCTCCAAGGTCAAGGTCAAAAGTCAAAATTCTTGGTTTCAAATGAAAGGTCTTGCCAAAAAAAAAAAAATGATATTTGAATTATGAAATTCCTAGTATCTATCGTTTAAAAATTAGGGCCAAAGTAAAAGTTTGCAATTTTTGTGTAAAAGTGGGTCAAACTCCAATGTCAAAGGGTCAAGGTTCTTGGTATCAAATAAGAGGTTTTGTCACATGAATTAAAGATGTGAAGTATGAGAGTCCTAGTCCTAACCCTTCAAAAATTATGGTCAAAGTTGTATTTTTAAAGTAGGTCAAACTCCAAGGTCAAGGTCAAGGGTCAAGGTTCTTGCTATCCAATAAAGCGTCCTCTTACAAGGATTACACATGTGAAGTATGAAAACATTAGCACTTTTTGTTCAAAATTTATAGCCAAGGTTAAAGTTTTTTCATAAGTCTCCAAGGTCAAGGTCAAAAGGTCAAGGTTGTTGGTATCTGATGAAAGGTTTTACCACAAACTTGACATATGATAAGTGTAAGTGACCTGGTATCTGCTGTTCAAAAGATATGGCCAAAGTAAAAGTTTGAAATTTTGGTGTAAAATTGGGTCAAACCCCAAGGTCAAGGTCAAGGGGTCATATTTGATGTTACCCAAAGAAAGGTCTTGTCACAAGAAATACACATGTGAAATATGAATGCCATAGCTCCACTAAATCAAAAGTTATTGGCAAGGTTAAAGTTTTTGCGGACGAACAGAGAGACAGACAGACAGGCGGACGGACATGACAAAAACTATATACCACCCGAAACTTCGTTTACGGGCGCATGAAAACCCCTAGAAATTATTAAACTTGAATGAAATTATAGTGTTTGGTTAGACAGATCGAGGAAACTACCTTATATGGATATTGTTATCACTGCGCACAGAGGTGCTCACAGCAAACGATGGTCCAATCCAGTGAATGAGCCGAAAAGCATGATGGTCTACTACATTTTTATTTTTACTACAATCACGTGGTTTAGAGAAATTTAGGATGCGATTTTAAATGACTGCAGGAAAGTCAACTGACAATTTTTTGAAATGTGTTTGTGAAAAATACAAAAAATAGGTACTAATTGAGATTTCCCATGCTCACATTTACAAACAAAGTCAATTTTCCTTGTTAAATAGTACTTTGAAATACCGCTCACAAAGTCTTCACAAGTAAATGAGAATCCAGTTTTTAACTCGATATTCATGAATTTGTCGTGTAACTGGTTAAAGAATGAATCGTTTAAACGTCCACATTTGGCCCCCCATATATTTACAGAAAAATAACTTTCAGATTTTCTACATAATTTTGCCCCGATCTTTCCATTAAACATTGTAGTTTATTAATTTCAATTTAAAAATTTGCTTTCATTAACTGTAATTAGGTATTTTTCTGATTAATATAGCAGGGGTACGTTGTTTACATCAATTTATCATAGAATTTAGGCCACACCCCCATTTTGTAAGCCCATTTTTTATATGAGCGCATTTATGTTTCAATTTGCCGTTTTTATGGACAACGTAAAAAGTAATACTTATCATTTACATCCATGAAAGAAATTGAAACAATCGTGCGCTCATGTGTTATTTTCCCAAAAACCTCAAAATCACGGGTACTTGTCTCTACAGTAAAGCTACCTTGTTTACAAATTTCAACCCGTCTTTGACCTCATGAATAACAAAGGATTGAACACGTGATTTAAATCTATTCACTTTCACGCTTTGAGCACACCATTTCGACATCGTGTCTAGAGTGTCTGCGAGCTATCCATTGTCAAATCTTATTCCATCGGCTAAAAATACTTGGACAACCCTTCTACTGTATTTGAAGAAACATGTATTTTGGAAAAGTGCATATTTGATATATCTATATGCTAGGATACGGCTCTTCGGATCAAGTTACTGTTATAATGATAAATTTATTATATACCCCCTGATAACTAGCTAAATATAGCAGAATTGTTTTATTTACCTGTTATTGAGCGTTATTTTTGCCAATTTCCGTTTTTTTTTCTTTCGGTAAGTATCTATCGATCTACTTCAAGGGGGGGGGGGGGGGAGGGGAGGGGCTATAGCATACATCTGTTACTTAATCACTGCATATATTTATTAAACATAATTAAAAATTCTCTTTAGGTATCGTTGATTCCGCTTTTTACTGTGTTTATATATTATACACGTGCGTCTGCTTCAAGAAAACTCTCACTTAAACTGCTGGAAGTTATATTTAAAGTTATAGTCCCTTTTTTCTGTTAAAACCGTCATTATACACTGATATAATCGGAAAACACTCACTAGTATTCACCATGCCTAAAAGTGTAAACTGTGTTGTTTGTAAAAAGCGCATAAATAAATCTAATCGAAGAACCCTCAAGGAAAAAATAAACGAAGTACGGAGGACTGAATTAGCGCGTATTACGGGAGGAAAGGTCACGGAGGATGACTACATCCGCACAAAATGCACCCTCGATATGAATAGGGGGGAGCTTCAGACTTCTAGGGGCAATGTTGATGTTAAAACATTTTACATCGGCACAAAGTCACACAAATATTGTGCTATTTGCAGATCCCGTAAAAGGTCAATGAAAGCTGTTTCTAAGAAAGCTGCACACAGGTACATTGTATTTCTTATACATAATGTTATATTGCACGAAAAAGCACGTGTATGCCCCTCTCACTTGTCCAATGAACGCGTGATTAAAGATCAATATTATCCTGACTTTCTATCAAAATTCAACCGCATATAGTATATATTTGTTGGAACACTCAGATTTTTTGCAAAATCATATGCTATTGATAATCAATTCTACGTATAAAAAAACTTTAATGAAATTATTATCGCTTTAGAATTAAAATAATTATCCCTTGCCAGATAGCAGGATGTTATTGGACCTTTGTTGGGCCAACAACGCTCCTTATGTTGGGCCACTGTTTGAATTCAACATTGGGCCATCGGTAATTTGCTCATGGGCCCTTAATCAAACCAACTTGTTGGCTTATCGTTGGGCCAATGTAACAGTTAATATTGGGCCACTGTTGGGCCAATGTATTTTTTCAATGTTGGGTAAACGTCATTTTTGTACAGTTGGGCCACTGTTTGAATTCAACATTGGGCCATCGGTAATTTGCTCATCGGCCCTTAATCAAACCAACTTGTTGGCTTATCGTTGGGCCAATGTAACAGTTAATATTGGGCCACTGTTGGGCCAATGTATTTTTTCAATGTTGGGTAAACGTCATTTTTGTACAGTTGGGCCATTGTAAGCAATTAATGTTGGGCCAACTGTAATTTGCTCATTGGCCCTTAATCAAACCAACTTGTTGGCTTATTGTTGGGCCAATGTAACAGTTAATATTGGGCCATTGTTGGGCCACTTATTCTTTCAATATTAGAAAAACATCATTTTTGGGCCAACGTTGGTTTGTATCTTATTGGCTCTCCATCATGACGACTCAATTGCTCTTCACTGGTTGGCCATTTGTCCTCAAAATTGACAAACAAATATATACAATAAGGTTATACTAGTTTTGTAGTACAGTTTAATGGTAAAAGCCCTTTAATACTATCTTGTATGCTATATATGCTAGATTAATAGTTTAATACATATTCTCAATATCTCATAGAATTCCCATCAACAAGTATTGCATTGTAAGTAGCTCTACATTAATGAAATAACTGAGGAAAAAGAAATCAAAATATAAAATTAAGTTATAACATACTATAATTTTATTGCTCAGTGCATGAAGAATACATTAATAAAGAATTAAAAGTCGATGCTCACTTCAAGCGATACATGTAAGTAGTATAAACCGCCTGGATGGGCGGGTCAACTGAGTGCACTTTTGGGGCTGGGGTGGATAGGCGGGTCAAGTGAGTGCACTTTTGGGGCTGAGGGGGATAGGCGGGTCAAGGGAGTGCAGCCCCTGTGAGGGATAGGCGGGTCAAGCGAGTGCAGCCCCTGGGGGGGATAGGTGGGTGAAGAGAGTGCAGATTAGGGGGTCTGTGGGGGATAGCTGGGTCAACTCAGTACAACCCTAACCCTAACCCTAGGGGGCTAGGTGGGTTAGTACATAGCCCCTATATGTCCTATACGGGGTGTTTACACTGTGTTTACATTTTACTATATACGCTGCTACTACGATTTTGGCAGCGAGTCAAAAGAATTTGATTATGACGTCACTCATTCACAGTGATTTTCCGAAAATGAAAAAAAAACAATAACACACAATAGAAACAAGCAATTTTATTCAAGTAAAAAAATACAACCATTTACTTTTTCTTCTTCTGGGCCTTATCGGTCATCAGGGGTAGTTTCCTCTTGGGTTCCTGAGGCTTTTTCTCCATTTTTTGTATTTCCTTGGCGAATTGTTGATCCTCTTCATCCTCTGTACACTGATTAGCCCAATGACCAGATTTCCCGCACTTGTAGCACGAATCCTGTTTTTTTCAGGGACAATCTGGGGCCCAATGCCCTAACTCTTTGCAGATGTAGCATGGATCCGTCTGTCTGGTTTTCTTTTTTTCTCCTGATCCCCCTTGGTTTTTCTGGTAAGTGCTTCCTCCTTTCATTTTAGTGATGTAACTTTTCAGATCAGTCAGCTTGTTGTCAAGACCAGACAGCATGTTGACAATCCCAGCCAGAGTTGTATTTAATAGGCCCATATCTTCTTTATTCGCATATGCTGGAAGATTATACATACCCAAATCTAATCCCACTGCATCCTGTGACTCTGGCATGGGGGCTCCTACATACCCTTCAGGTATCACATAGCTGGGGTTGTGTGGAGTATTCATCATTGCTTCTGCCATACTATTTTCACGTCTGTCAAGTTCGAAGTGTCAAGCAAGACTGATTGTCAAATTTTACAGTTTTTTGCTTTATATACCTGCTGTGGGGCGAGTGCACGTTTTACCTACGTTTTTATGCTGACTACGCAGGTAATACTTGGCAGCGAGTCAAGTTTGTTTAGGGCCGTGTGCAAAAAATATGCTGACTACACAGGTAAATACTTGGCAGCGATTCAAGTCAGGGGGGCCGTGTGCACCTTTGACCTACCTTTTTATACCTGTTGCATCATTTGTAAGGGCCGTGTGCAAAAAATTAGGGTCGTGTGCATCAATACCTTTTACCTACGTTTTTTATGCTGACTACACAGGTAAATACTTGGCAGCGATTCAAGTCAGTTTCCTGACTCATCCCCAAGGGGGTCGTATGGGGAGAAAGTATGTATTCAATACCAACAAATTTCACACAGGCTAGAAAACAATTCTGCCCCAGAAATGGTACGAAATAAAATAAAAAAAAAATATCATGTAATACTACATCAGTGTTATGTTATTTTTATGACTTCATCTTTATACAGTCGGGTTCGGGTTCGGCGGCCATAGCGAATTTCGGCGAGATTTTACCCCAGTGAAAAAGGCTTGTAATCTACCTTGTAGGTCGTTTAAAGTTGTTTCACATTGTTTATAATTGTGATTATGTTATCCCTCATCTATATGTTTAATGTCAGCTATGCTAAATAATCCATTTCTGTGTAATTTGAGAGAATGTTTTTGTCATGTGCTGAAAGTATGGCCTGCTATTCATGTCATCATTTAAAAAGTCAATCCTAAATAAAATCTGTCTTTAAAAATAATACATTTTACAAATGACATTTAATATGATTAGAGTATAGGAATCCATATATATATATAAGAGATATTATTTTTGCATTACATTTATAAGAGACATTGTCTCATGTAATTTCATAACAAAAAAAAAAAAAAAATGGGTTTTATTTTTCTATACAGTCCTCAAACCTGGAAGATATGTTTTGTTCCTAACCAATCCATTCTCTAAGTGAAGTGAAGCCTGGCTGTTGGTCTTCCTTTGGGAAATATACAGTGAAATAACTAACATAAAAACAAAAACAAAAACTTGAATCTAAAAAAAGTTTCAATGAGATATCATTTTAATTTATTTAATTATTATTATTAAGATAATTATTTTAAATGTTTATATTTTTAAAATGGATAAAAAATAAAATCTGATAATGGAAATCAATACTATAAAGATAGCAAGTTTTGACTCCAATTACTGATGAATTTCTGAATTTTCCATTAAAATATTTGACATTATATCACAGGGGAAAAGAAAAAAAACTACTTGAGTGTTTCTACTGACCCCCCAGAGATCTGCTTATGAGTGCATGGGGATTGCGGTGGACCTTCATCTCCTGTTTAAAACAGACATTAGAGTATGACAGATAAAAAAGGTACTTTTTTTTTTCTTCTTTATTTTACATCACATGAAAACACACAATTAATGATGAAGAATGTACACATGTTTTTCATAAGTGTGTACAAATTGTTCAATATAATGTCTATAATGAATCCAATTTCCTTGGGCTAGTCCACACCCAATCTTGTAAGGAAAAGCATAAGTCTGGTAAGGTAAACTTTCCCCCATTTCTTGTAAACAGGCTTGAAACCATTGCTCTCTGTTTTGTGGGGTATCCTGATAAGTGGAAATTCTTTTAGGTCGGTGACTTGCTTTTCCATAATCCCATTGAGCTAATAAACAAATGACCACAGGGGTTTGTGAGGGAAACACCTTAATAGTGCCTGGAATTCCTCTATCTTCTTCTACGGCTAAATTTCTAGTCCCTAGAGGTCTGCGAGTGGCATAGAGATTAGCTTGTGGGAATTTCTCTGCAATACTTTGACTCAATCCATGAGCTTTTACAGTTAAACAATTACATTGATGAACAATAGCTTCTACCTCACAGTTGAGTAAATCACCTTGTATCTCCTGGAGACTCATGATGTAAAATGAATCTATTTTTTAAAACACCCTTGTTTTTATAGAACAACAACAACAAGAATTTTTTTTTAAAAAAACAAGTTTTTTTTTTTTATTATTCAGGTAAATCTACAATCTCTTGGAACTAATTCTTTGTTTCTCACATCAGGTTTTAGAACTCCATATTCTTCATAGTCACCTTGTCTATAAAAGGTTCTTTCCAATTCTGGGGTGCTGTAAGACATCTCAAAACAGGTTAATTTATGAATCTTTCTGTACATGTATCTCCCTTGAACTCTGTTTTTCATTTGAATGAATCCTCTCACATGATGAAGTTTTCCAGTTTCTGGATGCCTTTCTTTTTGTAAGATCAAGTATTGATAATCACTTCCAATGATTTGATCTACATCTTCCTGTCGGCACCCAGTTAAATTAAATATCCAATTATTGGCTATTCTACCTCTGTCTTGTTTTAAGTAAGCAATATATCCATTGCCTGTATTTTCTTTCTGTTTGTTTTGATAATGAGCCTTAATATCCTCCAAGAGTTTGTTGTTTGGTCTTATGTTTTCTTTTTCCTCCTCCTGAGGTTTATATTCTACAGGATGTTCTTCCATCAAGGGAGGTGGTATAAATACTGCAGGATGTTCTACCATCAAGGGAGGTGGTATGATATCTTTTCCTCCCTCCTGTATAAGTAACCATTCAGTTTCCTTTAATCTAGTGTTCTGACTCATTTCTTTACTGGAGGTGTTACCCATAATGAAGCCAGTCCACAACTGAGGTGTGTTTTATACCATGTTTACTATTTATACCTTTTTTAAAATTGTATCTATTTTTATCAATCTTTAAAAAAAACCTCAACATTTTTTGTTTTGGTGTTTTGAAAAAAAAAAATCTATGGTTAAAGGGAGATAACCTATTTTTTAAAAATGACAAAAAACCCACAATTTTTTTTTCTTTTCTTTTTTATTGAGATCTAACAATAAATAACAGTTCAATCTTTTTTATTTATTCACATCTTGACCAGCTCACATTCTTTAAGAACTTTTTCTTCCTAGCTTCTCTAGCTGCAATAGCTTCAGGTTTCTTCCAAGCTCCTATTTCCCATTCTATCCAATCTCTGGGCTCCAATTCCTTATTTCTCTCCTCCGGTTTCAGAACACCATATTCTTCATAGTCACCTCCTTGCTTGTAAAACATACTTTCCAATTCTGGAGTACTGTGAGACATAGCAAATCTGGCAGCGATATGAAGTCTGCACATAGTCAGTCCTCCTTCTGGTTCCTTCATTTGAATGAATCCCCTGATTTGATGCAGTTCTCCTGTCCAGGGATGTCTTTCCTTTTGTATAATCAAATACTGGAAACCAAAGAAGAAATCATCTTGGTTGCTCAGAAACATGTCTATATCTTCTTCTTCTTTAGGCTCTTTAATGGTGAAAGTCCAATTAATGGCTATCCTGTAACTTCTGCCTGGATCATTAGGATCCTTCACAGGCTCATGCAGGGGTAAATATTCATTCTTAGGTTCTGGATCCAAGGTTTTCAACTCCATTCTTCTTTGTTGAAGAGCTTTGTGATCCCCCTCCGTAGGTTCCCAGGTCTCCGGGTGGCATAGGACATTTAGGATCCTTCACAGGCTCATTCAGGGGTAAATATTCAATCTTAGGTTCCGGATCCAAGGTTTTCAACTCCATTCTTCTTTTTGTTTGAGGAGCTTCGTGATCCCCCTCCATAGGTTCCGTCATTCTCTTTTCTAATAAGGCAAATTTATCTTTATCCATCTCCATGTCTTCTAATATTCTTGGAATTCGCTTGCTAAATAATGAGTGCAGGGTACTCCCAGTTTCGCTTTATATACCTGCTGTGAACGTTTTACCTACGTTTTTTTTTTATGCTGACTACACAGGTAAATACTTGGCAGCGATTCAAGTCAGGGCCCGTGTGCAAAACATACGTTTTACCTACGTTTTTTTTATGCTGACTACACAGGTAAATACTTGGCAGCGATTCAAGATTATGACGTCACACTTCACAGTCAAAAGCTCAGTCTAGCCTAACCAGTTCAAACTGGATTTTTTCTGAAAACACTAACACAAGACAAAACAAAGAACACAGATTTTTTTTTTCATTCTTTATTTTGTAACAACAAACAACAAACAACAAACAACTCATTTACAATACATTTTGATAAAAACATTGACACTTTTGTCCATGACCCGTAGGTAATTTATGATAAGTGTTTTTAAACCAATTCGCCACGTATCTGTCCCTTTGTAAAGCCGTACTCTGGTCAAAGGGGAATAGCCACTCGTCGGTTTTCTTTCTTTTCTTGTCTCTTTGATGTAAATAATACACGCAATATTGTCCACACACATCGGTATTCCAGTCTTGATAGCGATACGGATTATAAATCCATTGTTGAGCATGACGCTGGATAAAATCTTGAATTTCTTTTTGTAAGGGAGGAAATCCATAAGAATCGAAATATTCCACCACGGGATTGCTCACATATAGACACACCCAATGTTCTCCAGGTCGATCTTGAGGATCCGTATTGACCACGACAGCTTTTTCTCCAGGTCTTAATTGATCCGGTAATAAATCTACAGGATACACGCCTCCAAAAGAACTCTTGAATTCTCTGGATAAGACTTCTCTCAATTGTCCCGTATCCATTTTTTTTTTTAGTAATCAATGCTCACTTCTCTCTGTTTGTTAATTTCTAATAAGTTATCGAATTCTGCATACACCACACAATTGATGGTGTTAACCGTATTGTTGGTAAACTGCACTTCTACTCTCAGATTTCCTGTTTCTATGATGTGGAATTTATCCGATTGCGCTTCTTGATCTTTAGTGAAATCCCAGCCCCATAGAGTGTAGCCGCTTTTATACTCTTCTAGGGTGATGTCCGGAGCCCAATCTTCTCCTAATTTTCCCAGAGCTTGATACAGACTGAGATAGGATCTCAGATATAAATCGTCGTTGAAATTAGGCTCAAAACAACGAGTACTCATGGTCTCTCCGTTGATACTGACATCTAATTTCTTGATCCCAAAGTTTTGGAAATGAAAGGGATTTTTAGTTTTATCTCCGTTAAAGGCCGCATTCTCCACAAAGCCTAAAATGAGACGTTTAGGCATCTGACCTTGAAACAGATGATCCGTAATCTTAGACTGGGTCCCTATGGGGATGGTAAAGGTTTTCACTTCCACTCTTCTCAAGGGATATTTGGCTCTGTGGGTATTCAAACTCTGATTAATGGTATTCATCATGACTGCTGTGGGTTTGACTTTTCTCACCCACAAGATCATACTCAATATTTTCACTTTTCCTGTACTTCCTCCTTTGATCATCATGTAGAAAGAGGGTCTAGCTCGATTAAATCGCAAACGGACGTCCACTCCATTAGGTAGAAATCGATCTTGTTGAAACAAATCCAAATGTAAAGTATCCAGCAAACTGATTTTCTTACTGTCAGCAATAGCTTGGTGTCTTTTTCGGAATCCTTCGTTTTTAGAATTGGCCGGTAACGCTGTGAGGATGGGTTGGTTAATGGTCACCGTGTCGGCCCCACCATTTGCACCCGGAGTTACATCAAAGGTTTTATTTTGAGCTACACCAAGAGCCTCTAACCCCACTTCGTCCATGTGTCCTGCCGTATCTTTTTCCCACAGACTACAGGCCCTCGTCTGTGTCTTTAAAGTTCTGGGTCGGTAAGACAATAATTTCTCCAGATAAGCTTTGTAAGGATAGGTATCCGTCCCCGGAGTCACTATTTTTCCATTCAGACTGACATCGATTTCCGTAAACATGGAATGTAAGATATTATTCACGGGACTGGAAGTGCTGTTCGCCCCAGTCAGATTACTTCCATCGTCTTTGGTAAATTTACATACCATTTGAACATAAGTTTGAGATAAATCCAGATAGTGATCTCCTTGTCCTTTGATTTCAAATTCGATGGGAGCGGTGTCGGAATCTAAAGTACTGGAAATGGGGTAATATTCTTCCCATTTCGAGTCTTCTAAAGCAATATTAGTCGGAGGGACTTGAAACAATTCTAAATTGTTCATCCCACACGCACAGGAATCGGGCTGTAACATGATGTGTCTACTAGGATTCAGTTTTCACAAATGAACCTTCTGTTCCCTGGACTGTCCTATTTATACTCTCTCTCTCTCTCTCAGTCAAACACATCTAAATGACGTTTTCTTTTAGGAATTCCTCCTTGTTTTTTCCTTTTTCTCTTAGGACCCCCTCGGGCTAACAGGATTCTTCCTCTCCCTGTCTGCTTTCTTCTTTTTCTTCTTCTTCTTCCTTGACCTGTTTGTCCTTTTTTCTTCTTCTTCTTTCTAAAGGGTAAAGAGACTCCTCGATTGAAAGCAAATAGACCTGTATTTTTGGCCGCATTGAGTCCGTGGGTTAAAAGAGCATTTCTGATGTTTTTTCTTTTTCCCACCACATCCCTGCCTATCTTCACTCCGGCCATGATGGCTTGTTGTTTCCCATGTTTGAGTAAATCTTTGACAAATCCTCGACCTTTTTGTAACCCCATGGCTAACTCGGCCGCGTTTTTGAGAGTCAAACCTGAGTCTGTGCCCGGTAGGGGTATGTTAGGGACTGCTGCCGAGAGGAAGTTTAAAAAATTTCCTCCTTTTTGAGGTTTCATGTGAGTTAAAAGCCTACCCAATTTGAGTAATCCTGTAATAGGAGTTCCCGATAGATTATCCAAGGGAAGGGCTCCCACCAATCCAGAGATGATAGAACCTACTGCTCCGCCTTTTTGACGTAATAAACCTTTATGATAAGTCCAACTGTGTCCTCTTTGTCTCAGTAATCCGGGATGATACTGCATGGTTCATGTCTCTTGTTCAACTGACCTTTATATCCTCGGGGGACTTCCTTTTATACCCTTTTACGGCTGAATACAATACAGACAGCAGACCAGACAAGCCACCACACCCAATAAGATGGAACACAATAACGGTACATTCATCTCAGTAGACTTTTCTGAAATGAAGTTTCACCACTGATTTACCACTTACAAAGGGCATGGGAGTCCCTAAAGGAGTCATGATGTGAATCTCAATGGTATCGAAATGTTTTTTACTTAGTTTCAAATATTCCGCTCGAATGGGTTCCCATTTGGCTTGTTTTGAATCCTCCAAATGAAATGTACAAGGCACCACTCTTAAGAGTTTCAAGGCATTGGAGCCTACCGTCTGGGGTTGAATCAAGTCACAATAGACATACATGGATTTCAGATTTTCATATAAATCCACAGTACTGTTTCCCAAGTAACTAATGTTGATCCATTTGGTCATGTTTTCTGTATCGTTCTGAAGAATGACTTTCTGACCGTCCATGCCTAGCTTATAAGCTAGGGATGTGGGGAAACGAATGCATAAGGGAGTAAGCATTTTTTCATTGATTTCATACATCACTCGATCATAGGTCTCGTAATATACTAATTTCATAGATTTTTCTTCATTTCCATCACCAAGGGTTTTCCATATTTTTTTCAATGATCTCTCTAGTCCTAGACTTATTTCCTCTGTTAAAGCCTTGGGGTGAGTGTAAGGCCCGGGTCTGAAGTGAATTCGTCTAATTTCCATCTTGCTATCTAGTTCAACGAGTGCAGGCCGTTTAGTATGGGCCCAATCGAGCAGTACAGGACATTGACGTAATGGCATTGGGTCTAAGGTTTTCATTTTAAATCTGCCATAAACATTGGGGTTTTTGATATGGCGAGCATAAGACTGAGGAACCAGGATGTCAAAATAAGCCTCCTTTTCTGTAATGTTTTTCAATGAATTGGGATACATCATTTCTGTTAAAGCCACTTCCCATTCTCCGTCGGTTAAATCTAGGGATTGTGGTAATAAGGTTTTAAATTGAGCGGTCGTATTGCTAGAAAAAGAGGCCATAGACCCATCACTGGGTAAAGTCATGTAAAACCCACTGCTCTCGGCCATGTTCAATCTAAGACTGAGACTCTAGACCTTAAGACCTTTGTATTTATAACAACACTTTTTTAAAAAAAAAATTCAAAACATTTATTCAAAAATTTACACATCTATTTCTTCTTCTTCTTCTTCTGATGATCGGTCCTCAATCACTCGAGTCAACAAATGTCCTTTCTTTTCCACCGAGTCTTTAATCTGGGAAAAGGGGATGCGACAATACAAGTACTCTGTAGGACAATAATGAGGTGGAAACGTCAGTCCTTTTTTCTCCATCTTGAAATAATATTTCAGACAATCTCCAATGTCCGAGTACCATGAACTTTCATTCTGAATGGTGTTGATGGGTGTCAGACGATTCCTTTGAGTACAAGTAACCCATTTGAATTGCTGATAATGTTGGTTGATTTTCACCCTCACTCTAGATCCTGTTAGAGGATAGGGAATTTTCATTCTTTTTTCCAACCACACATTCTCCAGGTAATAGCCTGGATGATTTTCAAAGAAATCCATGATGGCTCCTATTTTAGTTTTCATCCACCCTCCTTGCATGTACATACACTGACTAATGGGACTCTCACAATACCAACGATACTGCATCTTTGAAACAAAAAACACGTCTGACTTGTTCAGTGTCCTTTTTCAGAATGAGAGAGGGTTTTGTTATATACCTCTTGATAAAACCTTTCATCTATTTTTATTTTATTTTTTAAATTTTTTTTTTTTTTTTTTTTATATTTTATTTTTTAAAACAAACAACAAAACAACAAAGAATTTTTAAACACAAATTTTTATTCAAGTCAAAAAATACAAAAAAAAAATTTATTGTCCTTCATATCGGCATAAGGGGCATTTCTTGTAGGAAGTCTCAAAGAGTTTCTTCACACACTTTTCACAACACGGATATTGCCGGCATTGTCCGCATTTCCATTTTCCTCGAGTCTTTTCCTGGTAGCACATCATACATTCTTTCAAAGGTCTGTTCCTGGTCATTTTCACCCATCGGGGAGGCGGTATGTTCTCAATTCCTTTCTTCCAGATGAAATATTTCAGGCACCAGCTACAACCACAAGTCTCCATGGAAGGGGGGTCATCTCTACAATCCAGTGTGGCATAGGTTCTCTACATTTACTACATCCCCAGTACCAAGCAACAACTTCTCCCGCATCGTTGTAGCCGACGTATTTATGTATCTCTTTCGTCTTCTCATTGCAGTGATAACATATTGTCTTTTCTACATCAATCCAATAGATAATTCTCCACACAAAAGACATGATGGCTAAATAATGAGTGCAGGGTACTCCCAGCTCCGCTTTATATACCTGCTTGACTGTGTGCATCATACTTTTTATATTTTTGCATCATCTGTACAGGATATATCTTGTGCAAAAAATCATCTTGTGCATCAATACGATAGACCTACGTTTTTTTTATGCTGACTACACAGGTAAATACTTGGCAGCGATTCAAATCCGTGATTGTGACGTCATCATGACAAAGCTAGTGTATATAGAGCGCTCTGTTGTGTGTATATAGAGCATTTAGTTGTATGTGTGTATCTAGGGGAAAAAAATAACTAACAACACTAGAATTTTTTTTTTTTTTCTTTTTTATTTTTTTTTCATTCATAACAACAACAACAACAAGAACAAGAACATCATAATAACAAACATTCAAAACTTCTCTTCAGTTCTTTTTGTATGGGAAAAGGTCTCCTCATGTACAAATAGTCTGTTTCACAAGCACAGTCCATGATATCGTATCCTTTTACGATCACTTCTTCCAAATAGTCTTTTATACAATCTCCAGCTTTTTTCATCCATTTTCCTTGAATCCAAGTCTTCTCGGGTCCCTGTGTTCGGTGAGCCAAGACGTAATTGACTTTCCATTTAAATTCTCCATATTTAGGTGATCTGGGTCCTATTAAGAGCATCTGTTTGCTTCTTTGGCGGTCCGGTAACTTGAATCTCTTATACAGGTAGATTTCATTGAGACCTGTTTGTCCTGGATTCTTATCAAAGAAATCTTGAATACATGTCTCTTTGTTTTTCATCCATTCTCCTTTGTGACTAGTCCCTTCAGGTTCTACTATTTTCCAACGATACTCTGAGCTTAAAAAATCCATGATGTGTGCTCTGTCCCTCACTCAGATCAGAAATGATCCTCTTAGGGTTATGGTGTCTCCTTTTTATATAGGGTGTATCTATTTTTAGATTCCGGGATTAACTGGGTGAATTGGTCTTCTTGACCCTAGGGGTTTGATGTATCATGGTAGGACTAGGCATGATGTAACCCACCGAAGAACTCACACAGACCATCCAATATTCTCGATTAGAATCGTGTAAAGCTAACATGACCACACTGGTGATGATGAGGGAAATACAAATGAATAATTGTGCAAAATACACAATTTCTTCTCGAGGAATATTCTCTCCACAACATTTCCAATGAGGTGTTATTTGATGAGATCCGTTTGGGGAATCCATGAATCGAAACTAGGGGGATATCCTTTCCACCGGACTTTGACTTCTTGAATGATTTTCTTCCCGACTCGTCGCTTTTTATACCCCAAGATTTCCTCTACTTCGTACACGTCGTCTTTTTTAATGATCTGTTGTAATTCTTTCTCGTAAAAAGTCCCTTCTAATTCCTCTTGGTTATAATCTTGTACTCGATACACGTAAGGATACCGACCGGGGACTCGTCGAGCAATGGTAAATATTTCCGTGGTCCAGTTCGGTAAATATCCTTTTTCAAAAGTGCGTTTAGCTTTACTGATGCGCACTTTATCTCCTGTTTTAAACTTGGGGGGTTTTTTGGTTTGAGGTGATGATTCTTCCCCATATAAAGTTTTCCAGACTTTTAACACATTCGAGGGCTTCACTTGAGCTGGGGTTCTTTGGATACTGCGATGATAGGTATGATTGTAAGCATACACTAAATCCGGTAAGATCTCTAAATACCGTCTGGTTTTATTCCGAGTGAAATATCGCCACATGCGTGCTTTGAGGGTTCTCTGAAATCGTTCCACGATACTGGCTTTGGTGTCCGTATTGCGAGTGGTAAAGAAATGAATGGATTTAAACGCCTGTAAGAATTCTCGATTGGTAAATTCTTTGCCTTGATCCGATTGAATGCGGACGGGACGTCGACCGTCTTGTCGGAAAATCTCTTGTAATCCTCGAATCATTTCTTTCCCCGTTTTCTGTTTTAAAGGCACCACCCATGCATATTTAGATAAGACGTCAATGGCACACAATAAAAAGGTATAACCGTCATTGTGTTTCTTTAAACTGGACACATCCGCTAAATCTAATTGCCATTGTTCGTCTATATCCGTCACTCTGGTCTGTTGTCTCCGGAATTTTCTATGAATGGGTTTATGTAAGGTATAGGTATCTTGCTCTTTTAACCATTCTCGTATGGTGTTCAAAGAAATCTTATGCCCCAGACTTTTGACCTGACGATACAAAGTCTGTATGCCTCCATACCCTCTCTTAGGATCGTAATAAATCTCTGTTAAAATGTCTTCTACTCCCTTCTTCTTCTTCTTCTTCTTCTTCATTTCTTAGGCAATGATAGCCAATTTTCCTCGATTTGTTCTAATTTCTTCTTGGCTTCTTCTTCTTGGGTTTTTAATTGCTTTTGGGCTCGATAGGGACTATATTTAGGTGTGAATTTTTTTAACACCCTTGATCTTGCCTCTACAGGTCGACTAATAGGGGTCAAAAAAGAAGAGGAAGCATCCTGAAATCCGCTCTCTTCCTCTTCGTCGTCGTCGTCACTCAAAGCCCCTTTAGGAGTACTGATTTTTCCTGGTTTCTGCATGGCTTTTATAAGGTCTCGATTTTGCAAGTAAGTCATGGGAGTACGGGTCTCTTTTAAAGCTTGAGCAAATTCATCTAATCCTTTAGGCACCGGACGATTTTTCAAGGATCTGGTTCTCATGTTTTCAGCCATTATATCCACAATGTTAGAATCGGGTACTTTTTGACCTCGATAACTGATTTCTCCGTCTTTATCCCAAGTCAAGACGTTGGTTTTCTTTAAATGATTTAATAATAATTCAGCTTTTCTTTGCATGGGTTTATTCACACTTTGAATGATTTGTTGATCGATCTCGGGATCTGAGGCTGCTGGTGGTGGTGCTGCTACTGCTGGAGCTGCTGCTGCTGCTGCGGGGGCTGGGGCTGCTGGTGCTGCTGGGGCTAAGGGTGCAGGGGTTTTTTTGGTAGTCGTTGGCTCTCTCGCTTGTTGTAAATAATTCCTATACCGATGAAGTTCTTGACCGTATAAAGCCACTTTTTCTTCTGGAGTTAAATCTTCACGTCTGGTAATCTGGTCCAATTCTTGACCTATACTCAGAGTAGATTGAAATTCCGGAGGTTTGGGGAGTTTACCTTTGAGTTCATTCAACAGAACTTCAGGTACTAACACCATTTTACGACTCATTTTTGTATCTTGTTGTTCCTCTTCTTTTTAATGGCTTTATAGACAGAATGTCCGGCATCCAACAGTAAAGGTGCTGCTGAGATTAAAAGGGGTAAAATACCTCCTCCTTTTTGTTGTACTAATAAAGCTCGTCTTTTCTGTATGGATTGGGGTCGGACCAGTCTCCTTAAGATGTGTTTCTTTGGAGCTAGTTTTCGTTTCTGAGCCGAATTGAGAGGTAACACCCCTTTTAATAGGTTGTAGACGATCTCACAAATTTTCAGAATACAATCTCCAGAACAATGTTTTAAAATCCCCGTTTTTAAAGACGAGGAATAGTGAGGGTCCGATAACACTCTTAAAAGAGGGGCATGCGCTCTTAATCGCGTACAACATCCCTTTTTCTTCTTGGCCATCTTTGAAAACAATGAAGAGAAGTCTCTCATGTCACTCCCTTTTATAGTGTCTCTCTCTAAGGAGGGGCATATCCTCCGTGTTTGTCGCTCTCGTGTTTATCTCTCGCTTTCTCCCTGACATAAATTTTTCCACAATATCGACATTTATATCTCAGGCCTTTAGGTAGTTGAGGGGTGGAGGCCGTCAAGGGTTGAAAACGTGTGATTTTAGGGACATGAATGGGAACTTTAATTCCAGGGGAGGAGGAGGAGGAGGGAATGCCCACATTCACTCGAGGAAACACTTCTAAATCGCTGGCTCTTTGACTGCCTATGGGTCCCATAGCACGATCCATTCTCAGTTCTGCTTGTTTCTTGAGCAATTCTCCTATGGTCTTTTGTCTTTGTTCCTTAAAATACTGATTGATTTCGTTTTTTAAACTTTCGGGCATGGCTTTACGTTGAGCTAGAGTTTGAGGAGCAGATTTTTGCCTTTTCGCTGTTTTCTTGGGAGGGGCTTTTTTCTTCTTAGGAGGGGCTTTTCTCTTCTTCTTTTCTTCTTCTTTTTTCTGCTCTTTTGAGCTGCTCCTCCGACACGGACCATCCAATCCGGAAACACTCTTTGTTTCTTATTATCGACTCTTACCACTACACTCTTTAAACGACGAACCCGCCGTTTTTTAGGACTATTCCATTTAAATAAATGACGAATGATGACTCCACCTAGAAATCCAGCACCTCCGCGTTTTAAAATAGCTGTTTTTCTGTCTTGATCACTGGCCGATTGATCGGCTATGATCTTTAAATCTTGACGATGATTATTAATAAACTTTTGGGTCTGTTTATTGATAGGTAAGACCCCTTTCATTAAATTGCGAGCTCCCATGGCAAACCAATTCAATAAGGCTTTACGCCCTAATTCGATTAAATGGGCTCGCTTCGCGGGATCTCGTTCCCGCTGTAAACGTCGTAAGGTTCTCACTAATTTACTCTTGGCTGATGGAGCCATGATGAGATTGAAATGAACAATGACTCAGAAGAGTGTGAAACACTTTTATTTATACTCTTGAGGCATGTGTACAGTCAACATTTCAAACATTCGACTTCTCAATCGGTATTGGTCTGGGGTCTGGGGACTCAAGTCCACGAGAAGATATCCGTGAGGTATCTGGGTGGCTTCTTGATAAGCAGACATCAAATGAGGTAAAGCTAGCTGACGACTCAACACACTGATCTGAGATTTGTCTCTGGGATTTTTGAATAAGACTAAATAATGAGCATTCAAACTAATGGTGCGATGAGAAGCAGCTCGATCAAATAAATTCTGAGTGATGTAAATCACACTGGTATTCCGATGATGCGCTTTACGGGTAAACCAATCCACAATAGATTCGATGGCTTTTCCTCCCATCATGTCGTCAAAAATGAGTAAATGGGGCACACTCAAATTGGCTACTAATTTCTCGTCGTCTTCTGGAATATTTCGGATGAAAGATACCTTCTCTTTTAAAGAAGTGTAAGCGGGTTGCCATTCCCGATAACACCAGACGATTTTTTCGGGCATGGGGGTGATCCAGTCTAGATTGTTCACTAATGTCTTGACGAATTCTGTTTTGCCCGATTTCGAGGGTCCAGCAACCACCATGGTAAACTCGTGTTTCAATTGAAAAGAAGGGAGGGGTGTCTCCTCGGAATACATGTTGATCAATGAAGGAAAAGTTGGGTTCAGGGTCTTATTTATAGTTAACACAGAAATAGGCGTTTGGACTGTTGAATCTCGCCTCGACAGATGGGGCAAAACTGAAAGGAAGGAGCACACAAAGCACAGCAGCATACGTGTCCGCAAGGTAGAAAAACGATTTGTAATTCCTCGTCTAAACAAATGTGACATTTTCCTCGAGCCTGGACGTCTGGTTGTGGGTTCAGTAGAGGTTTGATCTCAGGTAAAGGTTTATATCCCTGTTGTCTAAACACGTAATAAACACATTCATCACCCACCCTCGTCCCTTATACAGATTGATGTAAGGACAATTGGGGTTCCAATAAGCATGTTCTACACAAGGATCGTCCTCGGGATCCCAATTACTAAAAATCATTCCACAATGAAAACAGGTAGCGCTATCTTTCACTCCCCTGTAGTAAAACCCGGCTCGAGCTAGGTCTGGTATTTTTCCTAAGAGAGGTTCTGGCCATCCCTGCTCAAAAGTAGCTTCTCTCTTTGAGAGCCGAGCATACTGGGGATAACGCATGGGTTGATCTAACAATTTCTCAGTCATGACTGAACTTTTGATTTGTATTGCTCCCCTTTTTATAGGGAAGAAGAAAAACAACAACACATAAAAACAACAATTCAATTTTTTTTTTTAATTCAATAAAAACAAACAAACATATCAACATATCAATAACCATAAGGTAAAGTGTTATAAGAGGGTAACAATTGTCTCTTATCATATACAATTCTATACTTTTTCTCTAATGGTTTGTTCACGAGCTCATGATCACGAGTCCTCTGGATTTTGTCGGGATAAGGGACTGTGACTTCCTCTATTTCTCCTTTGAGCATTTTTTCTAAAGTCTCTAGGCACACGATCTGGGAGGTACGATGGTTGAGAGTGATTCCTTTGACTTTATGAACCTCGGTTCCTTTGGCCGTCCGGTAACCATAATTTTTAGGGCCTGCCGACATGAATTTGATGATGTGATCCCCGTCTAATTCGTCGGTCCATTCTCCTAAACTATTACCCAAGGTAGGATTAAAGGCTCCTTCCCGATGTTGGTAAATGATACTGTCCGTATCGAAATAAAGGACCCGATCTCCTAAAGGTTGTAAAGTCTCGTAGAGGTGTAAGCGGGCATGCGCGGTAGTAAAACAAGCCAGGACCACGTTTCCAAAGGGACATTCTTCGACGAATTCCTGTTTGTCTTGATAATTCACTAGCATCTTGTCTTCATTGGGGTTCTCTTTATTGACTAAGAGTTGCATGCCCTTGATGTCGAGAGTCGAATCTTGTAAGAGTTGCTGTAATTCCTCTTCTTCGTCCAAGTATCTGGTTTTGGGTAATAACAAGCGTTGAGCAAATTTTCCCCACAGACAATTTAAAAAGAGTTTAGCAATGGTTCTTCTCACTGGATTCTTCTCGATACTGAGAATGTCCATCATGAATCCTTCTTTGTATAACACTTGTCGAATGTAATCTTGTTCTTGTTCTGAGGTCTTACAGTCGGGGGGAAATCCGGAGGCTTCCTGTTTGATCTTGAGGAAGGTATCGATGTAAGATCTGAATAAATCCTGACTGCTTTCTTTAAAATGCCATACTTCGTAGATTCGATCTAAGGTATATCCCATGTCTAGGGCTTTATGTAATTCGGTCGTCACCCAAGTACCCGTGAGACTACGTTCCTGGTCGGTGTGTGGACATCGATCTTGAGACGTAGAGTCCTGTCGTTCGGCACACGTGCGACATAAGGGAAATAATAACTTGCCTCCCGTCCGATAAGGTAATACGGGGTGATAGAGGTCTCGGGGAGGTAAGACCCGACAGTGAATGAGACCGAAATAATTTCTCACGTCCTGGAACTCGTCTGTGATGATCTCGGGATGCCCTACGGGAAATGGTCTGTGTTTCAACACGTAAGGGTATAGGGAACAAACGTCCACGTATCTCATGTCCCCTTCCTCACAATATAATCGGGTGGCATTGGTCCGACCTCCGTACAGGGCTTCTCGAGGTTTCAAAGGATCCGGAATGTCCAGGTTTCCTACAAATTGCTGTAAACTCTCATCTTTTTGCACTTGCTGATCGAAATCGTGCTCCCAGATACCACGGACGGTATACCCCATGTCTTCTAAATCGCCAGTCCTTCTGAGGGTTTCTTCGTGTAATTGCTGGTAAGTAAATTGGGTCCGATGAGGATGAGTTTCGGTCTGTAAACTGGGATAGCAGGTGGGGCATCCGTGCCAATAGCACCCGTAAAATTCGTAGACGGTGCGAGTCGCTTCCTGGTATCCGTCGACGGTATAATTTCCGATCTGGATTTCGCCCCCGTTTCTGGCATGTTGTATGTGACATCCAGTCTGTTGACTCATCCAGGTGAGCCACCGACAGGCTTTAGCCGAATATTGTCGTGCCGGTTGATACCCGAGGTTCGGAATGATGGCTATGGTGTCTTCAGGCATGAATTGTCGACGGTAGGCTAAATTAGCAGCACTGGCAAAAGTGATGGATTCCTGGAAAGGGTCCACATTGACCAAACTCTTGAGGGTGGCTCTAAACTGTGCACAGCATCGGCGTAAAATGTCGACGTCCGAGACACAATACCCTACAAACTCTTTCTGGAAATCAAACACTTTTCCCCTCTGTTGGTCGTACCATTCAAAAAAAGCTTTTCGTCCACTGGTAGACATTTCGTCCGGTTTGTAGAAAGCTGCCGGTGGATAAGGTCCTACGTAATTCTGGTTCTGTTCCGTATTAAAAAAGTGGGGGAAATAGCCTTTCTTCAATTCGTCGAATCCGAAAGCGGAGGGCATCTTGGCTAATGCAAACGGTAAGAAACTATACGAGTCGATGAATTTCAGTCCGCATATTTCCATGTATAAGATCTTACTGCCGGTCATGATGACGTTAGGTTTCAGGCAAGAGGAATGCACCAGGTGATTCAAAATGAACTGTCCGTCGTAGCCTTTGAAGTTATGGGCGATGATAATGGCCTCGTCGTGTACTAAAGTGGAATTCTTAGTACCTGTAGTGGGTTGTAATAACCAGTCCATGAACTTCTTTAAGGTGTCTGGTCCTTGAAATAGGTGCTGACGGGGTCCCATGTGTTGACAATGAGGACAGGGTTGGTCTATGGGTAAGTGACTGCAATGTTGACAGACGCGGTGTGCCACACACAGATTAGGGATGTGAATGCCGGTTTCCTGAGTGCATTCGAAATCGAAATAGATGTAAAACTCTAAGGTCCCTTTCCCCTTCTTCTTCTTCTGGGGCTTCTGTTGTACGTAGCACTGATGATCGGTATCGACGATTTTCTTACAGATCTTACACTGTTTCTGTCCTCCGCACTTGTGATGAGGGAATAATTTCTTAGGTATCCAAGACTGACACTTCTCGCATTGTTCCATTAAATTGCAGACAGTAGTGGTGGTCTTCTTACTATGGGGTCTTAAATGATTTTCGTAGCAGGTCCTGTTCTTAAACATTCCATGGCATTCCTGGCATTTAATCTTGATCCCTTCATCGGGACAATTAGGGTGATGTCCTAAACAAAAGGTACAGCGATGAGGGCACTTGGAGCGATGGTCTGTGACATGACTGTACCCCACGTCGCAATGATCACAGTAATATTGGTTCCCCGTTACTCCCGGCATGGATATGATGGCATCGTAATGATGGTCGTCTAACAATATGTTCAAACAAGTTCCGTCTCCCCAGCCTTTGAAGATGCGCTCTAAGGTGAGTTTAGTCGAAGTAGACTTGAACTGAAATATTTTCAGTCGATACTGGGGAGCTAACACCTGTTGTAGTTTCGTCCACTCTGCATATCCACAAGCTTGAGTGATATCACTCCCGGCCTGTTCCATGAGGGCTATGGCTTGGTTCTTCTGGTCATTGGCTTTACATCTCCTTTCCGCATACGCGCCATTGTTTTTCCCATTCGGGGTCTGGATGTTCGGGTTTTTGACTGTGTAATCGAGTCACGACGATGGCTCTAGCTAAACAAAATTTATCCCAGGGATTGACGATCCGAACGATGGCTCTTTTATTGTTCTTAAAAGTCTCCTTATTCACTTGTAGATGTTTGGTTTTCTGGCCACCACTTCCCTCGGGATACTTGACCCGAAACATATCAAATTCCATGCCCCCGTCGCCCAGTTTGAACTCCTTTCTGGATTGTTGCACGGCTTCAATCTTGTCTAAAATGACGTCCTCGTTAAAATGTTTACATTGAGTAAACTCGTACCAAATCTCTGATTCCAGAGATTTGTGGCGTATGTTCAGGCGGAGGTAATCGTTAGGATTACACTGCATTTTCGATTTGAAAGTTTGTAACATGTCTCTGAATAATCGCCGAACAAATCCTCTGTTTTCTTCCTCTGGAAACTCCTTAAAAATTACAGTGTAAAAATCCTGTTGAGCTTTAAATTTTTTAGAGTGCACCCTTTCATTCACTTTGACTCGATAATACTGGGATATGGCCTTGGGTTTGGGTGGTGAATGAATAGGTAACTTTGACCCCTCATGCGCCCTTGTCCTTTGCTGTTGCTGTCGTTGTTTTTCTAGTTGAGCTCTTCTCTGTAATAGTATGGCATTTCTTTTCCGAAGCTTTAATTCTCGCTCTTTATTTTCATCAAGAATTTGATTTGATTCTCTCTCCCGTAGTTGTCGTTGTCGTTGTTGTTGTAGTTGTTGTTGTCGTTGTTTTTCTTGTAGAGCTCTTCTCTGTAATCTTTCCGCATTTCTTTTCCTAAGCTCTAATTCTCGCTCTTTATTTTCATCAAGAATTTGATCTAATTCTCTCTCCCTTTTTTTCCATTCTAATAATCGCTGAGCATGTAACTGTTTTTCTCTAGTAGAATCCATGACCTCCCACAGGCAGGGAGCTGGCTCTGACTGTAGAATGAGCTGAAAGTAGGAGAAAACCTGTATTTATACAGTGGATGACGTCACAATGCATAGGTAAGCATATTTTTTTTTTTTTTGCACACGGCCCTAAACAAACTTGAATCGCTGCCAAGTATTACCTGTGTAGTCAGCATATTTTTTTGCACACGGCCCTTTACAGGTGATGCAACAGGTATATAAGAAAACGCAGGTAAAACGTATTTTTGCACACGGCACACAGCAGGTATATAAACCAGCGCTGGACATTGACGTTCACACTTCGTTAGCATTCTGAATTCGACACAGGTAAAAAAAAAATGGTGCAGATAAAAAATATGACAAAGAAAACGGAGTATTGTTGGTCAGTCAATGGATCAAGCTTTGGAAAATGGATGAAAACTAAAGAAGAAGCGATCCAGGATTTTTATAAACGCCATAGAATATTTAGTCCCAGATACCAAAAAAGAGTGTGGTTGGTAAAAAGAGTGGAATTGGATCCTGAAGATTATGACACCAGAGAGGACCAATACTGTCTGAAGAGAAAAAATGGTTATTTATTTTATCAAAGATACAAATGGGTGCTCAGTTGTTATTGTAAGGAAAGTGGATGGAAAAACCAGATTGAAAGCTGTTTTCGTGAATTCGAACATAGAAAGAAACAAGGAATTCTTCCAGAGACTTATACAGTGTATATATATTGTCGCATTCCCTTTATTGCTGACACGAAAAACAACATTTGGAGAATAGATTTTGAATTCTGAATAAAATTGCCTTGTTATCATGTGTCTTTTGTTATTGTTTTCAGAAAATCCAGTTTGAACTGGTTAGGGTAGACTGTCTAGACTGTGAAGCGTGACGTCATAATCAAATTCTTTTGACTCGCTGCCAAAATCGTAGTAGCAGCGTTGTGAATCGTAGTAGCAGCGTATATAGTAAAATGTAAACACAGTGTAAACACCCCGTATAGGACATATAGGGGCTATGTACTAACCCATCTAGCCCCCCTAGGGTTAGGATTAGGGTTGTACTGAGTTGACCCAGCTATCCCCCACAGACCCCCTAATCTGCACTCTCTTCACCCACCTATCCCCCCCCAGGGGCTGCACTCCCTTGACCCGCCTATCCCCCACAGGGGCTGCACTCTGTTGACCCACCTATCCCAACAGGGGCTGCACTCACTTGACCCGCCCATCC
This sequence comes from Saccostrea cuccullata, assembly GCF_032062105.1. NCBI lineage: Eukaryota > Metazoa > Mollusca > Bivalvia > Ostreida > Ostreidae > Saccostrea > Saccostrea cuccullata. The sequence goes on along the minus strand of NW_026935400.1, from coordinate 198,126 downwards.
ACCCCAGCCCCAAAAGTGCACTCAGTTGACCCGCCCATCCCCAAAAGTGGGTTACATGACTGTATACACACAAAAAATGTTTCTGGCATCTGCATCGTGTTTATAACCGACAAACAGACACAAAAAGGGCAGAACTACAGGTATGTCACACTATATTACAGAAAAAAAGTTAGGCACTGCCACTTTCCATCTGATCCCTCTCCTAAGTCTCCATTTCCTCTTCCCGAGTCTCCTCCACCCCCTTCTTTTCTTCTCTGTCCGTTTCTTCCTCCCCCATCCCTGTCCTTGGCATACCTTAGCCATTCTTTGATTGTGTTCTCCATGTCTTTTTAGAATCTCCAGTAACACTAAAATTGTAATATTTGGTACTTAATACATTTGTTACTTTTCTCAGTAAAGAGTAAACATACGATTAAATTTACAAGTATATCACTATATGTTGAAGCTGTCAATTAAGGAACAACCGTCTTTTTTGTTTCATGGTGTGATTAAGTGATTAGCTTGCGTGATGAAGGCATTTATGAATGATATTTATACGCTTGATAATCATCATCACAACAATTTTGATTCAATGTTGCCCCATATAGAATACATGTATTGAAAATTTGTCGTTACAATGAACAAATTTTAAATGAAAGAACCCAATTTATAATTATTTTTAGTACTGAATAAATTTCAGCAAGTTCATCATTTTCAAAATGTTTGATCATGTACTCGACGTTAAGTGTATATAAGTAAATTAAGTCAGACTTCGGAAATGTATTCTACTATAGACACAAATTTCAATTTAAATAAGGAGCAAATCATTTATTGTTTTAACTGTATCAAAACACATTTTTATACTTTCATTTATTTTTCTTGTATAGAAACAAAAAATTTAATCACTGATAATTTATTTTGTTTGATAAATTATAAGAATTTTAAATTTATTTTAGCTAGCTTGATTTTTCAAGAAGGATTGGTTGTAGATTTATTTCTGATTGAAGAGACGATCAGATTCATTAATATACAGATTTGTAACAATTAAATGTTTATACACATTGGCCCAATGTTGGTCCAATATATCGGGCCAACATTGGGCCAAGGAGCAAAATGACACTGGGCTAACGTCACTTGCCAACATCGGCCCAATGTTCTTGTTGACGTTTCGCCAACAATTTCGCATTCATTGGGCCAATGTTGGCGCAACATTGGGCCAATATCTGTAGAAATAACACTCTACATTGGGCCAACGTTGGCCCAACATATCGGACCAACATTGGGCCGATGAGCAAACTTAAATTGGGTCAATGCCATTTTCCAACATTGGCCCGATGTAACCGATTACATTGGCCCAACGTTGGCCCAATGTTAGCATGCTATCTGTACAGTGTTGACCTAACAGCACCTGGCCTCTGCACTTCCCCTTGTCTGATTTAAACAGATTTGTACATGATATCGTTTAAAAACTAAACGTTAATTCAGCTGTGCCGAGGCAAACATATTATTAATACTTACGAAGTGGATGCAGATATGCAAGGTATCAGTCTCATTACGCTCGCTCGTGTCAGATTAAAAATGGCGCGGATATTACAAGTAGCCCGGTTGTTGTCTACCCATGATCCTCAGTCAGATTCATGGTATATTGGACCGACGTAGGGCCGATGCCAATCCCCAAACAAATATTTTCTCTCATGATTATAGTTTTATAATATAATGCCAACAGTTAGCCCAACATTAGCGCACTATTATACATAACCAGCTATCAATATTCCATGTTGGGCCATTGTTGGCCCAATCAAGGTAACCCAACATAGATAATAGAACCATAATGTAAGATTGGGCCAACGGTGTTCCGCTATCTGGGTTATTACAAATAAATAAGCATATACACAATTCAAAAAATAGAATAAAACACTCTTTGGTGCTTGATCACTTAAGTGCAAAATTAAAATGTTGAAAATATCATATCTAAACAAAAGCAGTCATCCAATGATAAGCATGGACATAGAAAGTCCTTTTAATTATTTCAGAATGTGCCAACCTTGTCCTAACGTAAAGCTCAGCAGCTAATTATAAAATTAACACCATCAATTAGTTGGAAGTATAAAAATTGGGCCAACGTTGGCCCAATATAAATATCCCATCTTTGAAAGACCTAAACAAAATAACACTTGTGTGTATTACAAACATTGTGCCAACGTTGGGCCAACATACTACTACCAACTTGATAGGACACGTTCTTTAAGGGTGTATTACAAACAATGGGTCAACGTTGGGTCAACATACTACTACCAACTTGATAGGACACGTTCTTTAAGGGTGTATTACAAACAATGGGCCAACGTTGGGTCAACATACTACTACCAATTTGATAGGACACGTTCTTTAAGAGTGTATTACAAACAATGGGCCAACGTTGGGCCAACATACTACTACCAACTTGATAGGACACGTTCTTTAAGGGTGTATTACAAACAATGGGCCAACGTTGGGCCAACATACTACTACCAACCTGATAGGACACGTTCTTTAAGGGTGTATTACAAACAATGGGCCAACGTTGGGCCAACAGACTACTACAAACTTGATAAGGCACTTTCTTTAAGGGTGTATTACAAACAATGGGCCAAAGTTGGGCCAACATACTACTACCAACTTGTAAATACACTTTCTTTAAGGGTGTATTATAAACATTGGTCCAACGTAAGGCCAACGCCATGATCCTTCCCTCTTTGGAAACTAAAGTGAATGGAAGTTGCTTACGTTGGACCAAGGTTGGGCCAACATAGGAATTCCGTCATGGTCGAGAAGGTTGACTTGGTAACATTGGTCCAACGTTGGCCCAACGTTGTTCCCCCAACGCCAACCATACAACCTTTAACAAATGTTGGCCCAACATAGTCATGCTATCTGGGTTGAGAAATAAGCTAGGTTACTGTAAAATCTTAAAAATACTTACCTAGTCCTAAAAATACCATCTTTTGCAAGACATTATGTTTACAGAAACCATATCATTGTGTTTACATTTTATTTCAACGAATTTCAAAAATAATTATTTCATTGATATGCTCGTTTAAAAGCTAAGCAGTAAAAATAAAACCTAAACCTACCAAAATTATTACATATTGTCGGTCCCAAGCCTGAAAAAAAGGTGAGGGGTTTTAAGATTGTTTAGTTAATTAATAAGATATCACTTAAAAACTATATTAAGTACACGTCGAACACTCGATAATATATTCACACTATTCGCACGCTTGATTGACGCTCCGCCTCCTTAATCAAATGATACAGTGACCTATATATAGCCGCAATGGCGAAGTTGAGATTTGGCACTGATGTATGCAATTTTATTTCATTGATATTATGTATATATTGAGAGTCTCTCTATCAAAAAAGATTTTGAAGTGTTTGTATTCATACCATACTTGTTCATTTTAGCTAAAATATGTCAATGTTCTGATTTGAAAAGGCAAAAATCCGTGTTTAAAAAGGGGCCAGATCGCAATGTTATGAAGAGTCATTCTTTGTTGTTGCTTTGGTATTTTTTAATAGCAATTAAGATTTAATGCATTTACGGAAAAAAACTTAAGTTGCACATTTTTTTTCTTTATTCACACTATATTAATTCTCATGTGCATTGATCAGAGAACGTAGCATATATTTTGAAGTTATATGCATTGTTAACGTTGGCAATACGTGAATACACCGCAGAGTTGACCGTTTTGAACCTAGCAAGAGTCACGTGAAATGCACTTTTCACTGACAGTACAGCACGGGGAAAGCTGTCATGAAACGGACTTGTACAATGGAGTGGAGAAAACCCTAATTTTACCGTTGTAAATCATTTGTATGTAATTGTGAGAATGGATTTTATAGAAAATAATGTACATATTGTATTAAGTGTGTAAAATGCTTGGAAAAACGCATAACATCTTTCCGAGAGCGAATTCAAGATTGGTCTTTTCGAACATACGTGTAGTGTTTTTGTAGTAATTTAACCCATACTGCAACTCATTCAGCTGATCGGTCGGTTTGTCAGTCACGGTGGTTCCTCATTAAACATGTTAATTTATTCCGACGTCACAGAAAATAGTTTCCTCGACCTGTTAGAATACTCAGTAAATGTTTGTATGCAATGTCATTATGGTCAATATTGACTTAGTAGTTTATTAATGTATACACAAAATAATCAACAACAGCTATTTAAAGATATTCCAGCTATTTTTCAGCCATTTAGACCATTGAGCCAGCTCGCCATTCGGCTAGCCTCGGATGATTGATTGTATGTTGTTTAACGTCCCCTCTCGAGAATTTTTCACTCACACGGAGACGCCACCTCTTGCCGCTTGTGGAGAGCTGCAAGTTTTGTTCTATACTCAGCACTTACGGCCATAGAGCAGTGAGGGGTATTTTTCATCCCAGCACCTACTGCGACACGGGACCTTGGTTTATACGGTCTCATCCGAAGGACCAGTTTTCCCGTCCCACAGTGGGATTCGAATCCACGACATAAGGAGGCTCAAATCACTGCGCGACGGGAGGAGGGGTGGGGGGGGGGGGGGAGACAACCTCGGATGGTTCTCAGTGTCGCCTTAATATTCCGGTCAGACATGATGAGATCCATCTAATCTTCCTGAACTGGATTCCTAAACTTCATAAAAATCCTTACAAGGTTTTATTGCTGGGTCCAGCAAATGCGTTGCCAAGCTCTTACTCTTTACTTAAGATATCAACTGCAAATATCAAAGGAGAAACTTCAGAGTCTGTGCTTCTGTATATTCTAGAAATTGTGTAAATCAGATGTAGGTCCTGAAAAACTCAAAAGTACTTCTAAAAAGGTTAAAAATACCAATTTTTCAAAAGTCGATTACAATTTTTTTCCATTCTTTATTCAAGTACAATATTTGCTCACAATAATTGAAAATCTAGAGTTTCTGGTATTGTAGATAATAAGTGCTTCATCAGTAAAAATTGAATTCGAAAATTTTCACATGTAGTTATTGGTCATCAGCAAAATTACAATTGTACTTCGATGAAAACACTCTGATTGTATACTTTTATATGTACAACTTACTCAGGATGTTGGGGTTGTAGTCTTTGGAGACGAAATTTTCCAACAAACTGTTGAAAATTCGATGGGCACGAATTGTGCTCCTTTTTAACTCGCCTTTTTTAATATTCCCATGAAGCAGAATTAATTAAAAACGTCTTCTCGAGGAGAAGAAAATACTTGCTATGGCCTACAACTCGGCATTCATGTACATCGACATTTTATCAATTTATAATAATTGATTCCATTCATACGCTGATTCGATATTTGAAGTAAAAGAAATCATATAGTATGCCATATTTATTGTCCCCCGCTTTTGCAAAAGCGAGGGGACATTAAATTTCATTCGTCTGTAAGTGTGTCAGTCTAGCTGTCTGTCTGTCCGTCCGTCACAAAAACTTTACCCTTGGCCATAACTTTTGAATGGTAAGAGCTAGGGCTTTCATAGTTCACATACTAGTATGTAATCCATGTGATAGGATCTTTTATTAGATACCAAAAACTTTGACTTTTTGACCTTGACCTTGGAGTTTGACCTTCAATTTTAAAAACTTTAACCATGGCCATAATTTTTGAAAGTTCGGGCAAGGGCTTTCATACTTCACATATGTAATACTTGTTGCAAGACCTTTCATTTGGATATTAAAAATTTGACCCTTTGACCTTGGAGTTAGACCTACTTTTTTAAAACTTTAACCTTGGAGATAACTTTGGAAAAATTTGGGCAAGGGCTTTCATACTTCACCTATGTAATACTTGTGACAAGACCTTCCATCAAATTTGACCTTTTGACCTTGACCTTGGAGTTTGATCCACTTTTACAAAAAATTCCAAACTTTTACTTTGGCCATAACTTTTGAACGGTAGAATCTAGGGCTTTCATATTTCACATATGTATTTTAACTATTTTTTGTAGCAAGACCTTTCATTGGATACCAACAACTTTGACCTTTTGACCTTGACCTTGGAGATTTCCGTACTTATGAAAAAACTGTAAACTTGGCCATAACTTTTGAACGGTAAATGCTAGGGCTTTCATACTTCACATATATAATTTTTGTGAAGAGACCTTTCATTGGATGTAAAGGACTTTGACCCTTTGACATTGACCTTAGAGTTTGACCTACTTTTTAAACTGAAACCTTGGCTATAACTTTTGAACAGTTCGGGCAAGAGCTTTCGTACATCACCTATGTAATACTTTTGGCAAGACCTTTCGTAAGAAACGAACAACTTTGACCCTTTGAACTTGAAGTTTGACCTACCTTTCAAAAACTTATCCTTAACTTTTGAGTTAGGGCTTTCATATTTCACAATGGTATTTCTTGTGAGATGGCCCTACTTTGGGTACCAATATATTTAATTCGCTATTTTGCCATACAGGGTCATCAGTGTTTCACTTCCTTATAACTTTTGATTGAGAAGAGATATGGCTTTCATATCTGACATGTGCATTACAAGAGATTTGACACAATTTGTCATAAAATATGACATCCCAAACATATAGACACCGAAACACAATTCTTTGAATTAGCTTGTTTTATATTTGGATGTTATACTGACCATTGACGATAATTGACAATTGACAACTAAATTGTATTACAAACGAGATTACTTCAGTTTTTTCATCGTCATTTTTTCTTGTGTTCCTATATAGTAATATTTTGTTATCACATGCATATGGTGTTTTTGTCTCCCAACTTATACTACACACAAAAATATGTCCTGAGTACGATCATTATTTAAACTGAGGTAGACTATTGACAGATAAATTGATATTACAGGGATTTCAAATTGTTATTTTGTAAATTCTACGGTCGCTTTTATGACCTTCTTTAAAACCTATTAAGCCTGTCATTGGATCGTTTTTAGTTGTCATACTAATTGTAAGACATGATTTTATGCTCCTGGATCGAAAGATCCCGGGGTATATTGTTTTTGTCCTGTCTGTCTGTTGTCAACTTTAACCTAGCCCATAACTATTGAGTGAGTGGAGGTATGGCTTTCATATTTCAAAGGTGTATTCTTTGTGACAAGACCCTTCTTTGGGTACCACTGATCAAATATTTGACAATTCCTTACTAATTCGTGGCTTAAGTAATTTTGAACATCAGACAATTTAGGAAGTATATGGGAAGCTATCCATGAAAGCTGCATATACATGATTAGAAAGTAGGGGGTATTCTTTAAATAAAATAATAATGTTTAATTGTTTTGTATAATCTTAATCCAACTTTTTACATAAATGTATCATTAAAAGAAAATCAATAATTTCTGGGAACTATATTATATTGTCCCCAATCCATAATCGATGTTATAGAAAGCACAAGTACATTCAGTAAGGAAAATGGAAAATAAACAGAGCTGCTGAGAAAAATTCATCCTGAGATGTGATTAATAAACTTCATAATAATGTGTTTTGAGGTTCTGCAGCTGAAGAAAACTTATCATTCGCAAATCATACAGGAATCGGTAAATATATGGAAATCAAATAGGGTACCATACCCCTTTTGGCAGCCGCCCATCTGCCATTTTAAAAACCGGATTTTTACTTCGGGAAACCCGGTTTAAAACTCTGAATTTACCTGAAAAATGTTAAAAATTTGTGGGAAGATATGACATTAACATTTGACCTAAAATCAGGAGGCCTCTCTTTAAAAGGTCAGAGGGAGTTGTGATTTCAAATTTAACTGAAGAAAGCTCTGTGAAAACTTACTGTCTTGAAAATATTCTTAATCTTTCAGAGAAAAAAGTCCAAGAAAATTTTGTCATAATTGAGATTTGATAGCTCAATCTCCACGTTTGTCGCACAATCATGCCCAACACGATTTTTTTCGCCTTTTTTCATCCATCTTCTTTTCATTTCTTTCTTCTGATTTAATTATAGACAGACAAGAAGACATAAATTTTACTTAGCTAGCCTAGTGAGAGTTCATCGTGTGTCTGGCGGTGCTATCAAAGGGAACAACTTTACATCTCTCTTTACTTTTATTTCATGAAAGTTTGACACATTTTATGCTATGGTAATTGAAGCAATGGTAACCAGTAAATGATTATCTGCATAAAATACGTGTACAAAAAAAATTCTATACAATGTATACAATACTGAATCAAATGTTCTAAAAGTATTACAATCTTCTATTTAGTTAAGACTAAAAAATATGAAATAATAAAAATTAACATTAAAAGAGTATGTCACTATAAATGTCAATTTTAATCTCTAAAAATATATTTACATGTATACACATGTATATAATGAATTATATACACTCAAAAAGTAACACAGTAAATATTGAAAAAGAAAATGCACAGTTTCCAAAATATTTCTGGATTTTAAAGGCACTTTATATCCAAAACAATTCACAGCTTCATCTTTTCATATATTTTAATAACAATTTTTTTTAATTCTAAAAAGCAAAAATTCTCATGCATAGAAACGAAATACATGCATAATTTATTGTATTTTTTGTGAAGTCATAAGTGTGCGTGCATTATTTAGTTTCTAAGCCTTATGTATATTCTGATATTTCAATTATCGGTAATACTTTATACAGGTACATGAACATGTAATTATAAAACATTCTCTACAAAAAAAAAAAAAAAAAAAAAAAAAACAGTTTGAGAAAGTTTTGTTTTTGCGTTAAACTGGATGAAATTTTCAAATGACAAACAATGTTTCATGTTTATGAATTACCAATGACTATATTTGCTTTTATAATTTATGGCACATTCTCATGGTGTATTGATTTGATTATTGTTCTATTTTATGGCACAAAGTCAGATAACTACAGTGGCGCCTTGTTAATCCTGATACAAATAAGCTGGACTTTTCACCTTATGGACAAAATCTGTAGGAAACACCAATAAAATTTTTATCAATATTAATTTATCTACTGGTACCTGGGTGATCTGATTTGAAACGAGTATCTGAATAAATGAAGCTTCACTGTAATCCTCTTAATTATCATATATTTGTGAAACATTGTCTTTAAACAACATAAGTGGTTATAGCCTAGCTAGCTACATAGAGCCTATGATAATTTAAATTTACATAAAACCATAGTTACTAGTATTTTGTTCTCTCGGGTCAGTTATCCTTCTCATTATAACATCACATTTACATTTCTATTTTATAGCCGCTATAAGGCATTCTTGTAAAAATTCTGATATATAGTTATAAATTATTTACACTGTCTACAGTTAGGAACTTTTTGTTATTGCTTTCCCCCTGTATGGCCTTTTATCCCTGTTTCTAATTTTAGATCTAAATTAATTTAACATTAGCCACAGCTACTGATGATAATTAAAATAAGGAGACCCTAAAAGTTTCTGATGTGACCTGATACTTGTAAATATTGAGATCCTTATAGTAGTGCAGGAGAACCTGCTTAATTTGTCTAGTATGGTTATTTATTTGAAAGATATAATTTTCATTCAATATATGCAAGGCATTGGAATGAAGGATATAATCAGAGTTACAAGTTAAGTAATGGAATATGTGCAATGGTAGAAAAAATTTGGGACTTTTTTATTAGTATTTTAGATATAATACAGTCATGTATTTGTGAAGTATTTGGAGATTGTTTTTGATATTCAATATGGAGTGTACTGACTGTATTAGATGTATAACACATGTATAATCATGAGTTTTGATTTGGTCTTTTACGCCTTTTAGATAATGATAAATTTACATGTATGCATTGATGAATGTAAACATCAGTACCAAGAAAGACGTAAATGTCATGCTTGCATGAGTAAAAAATCAGTTTGCAACATTGGAGCAACAAACGTTTACAAAGAATGATGAAAATGGTAATAAACAAATTAAAATTAAAAAAAAAAATCAAAACAAAAATTACACTCTGAACACTCAAAACAAAACTTTAAATGATCCTGAATTATGCTTTGCATTCAACTAAAATCTATAATTTAGCTTCAAAAAACAGAAATGTACAAGTGCATTCTTTGACTAATTGATAGTTGTTAAAGTTGACATTCAAAATATCCCATTATTCTGCTGGCACTTAAATATATCAAACAAGAATTCTAGTTTAACCAAAATTGTTAACAGTAATTGGACTTTTTTTTTTTTTTTTTTTTTTAAACATGTTTTGTATTTTATACACCACTTTTCTAAATTGCTTTCATGATATTTTAAAAATATTTTGTACATTTTATGTATCACTTTTCAAAAGCGAAAAAAAAAGGTAAAATGACCATTGTATTGGTTGTCAATGATAGACAATAGCACAACAATGAAAGGTATCATATGATAATTTGATTAATGTGAATGCATGCATTATTACGGTAAATATTCATGTATCACAACTGTTGTCCATAACACTTTAGGACTTTCTGTTTTTATGCAAACTGACAAACTCATGAATTTGTCTGTATGCAAACTTCAAATTTATGTTTAATCTCCATGGGACCCCATGCACAGATAAAATTGCTGGGTAAGTTACTTTTTTGTGAAGTTAACATTTATAGCTAAAACTTCTGTGTTGGCCAATTTGCTCAAAAGTGTGACATAAAAAACTTTTTTTAAGAGGACACTGATTGCACAACCTGATAAACTCTAAGAATACAAGGCTACTCTGGGTTTATGATCAAATACAGTAAAACAGTTTTACTGTATTTTGTCATAATTTATACTTTTGGCTTAAAAAACATATTAAACAGCAAACCCAGTCACATGCTTATATAAAAATAAAAGAGTACCAGCCTTCAAAGAAAATACAAAGTGCAACAAAAATAAAGAGTATATTAACAAATATATAGAAATGATGTATCAGTTTGCATTCCATTGGCTGGATGATTATTGTACCAGTACACCTTGTATTTGATTATCAATGAATGTATTAATGACAAATTTTATGGAAAAGATATAGATCACCGGGATATTATAGATGGAAGTATCCTATACATAGGATAATGTTTTGGTAAGAATTCAAAATAGACAACTTAGCTAATTAAAAAAAAATGATTGTCAGGAAATGACTTATATTACATTTTTACTTCAGAAGGTTCTCTTTTTTTTTTTTTTTTGGTCATTTTGCAGCATCAGGGCTTTCAAAAATTTGGAGGTGAATTTATCTATTGAAGAAGCTGTTTTATAATTGTTTATGATGGTTTTCTTTACCAATTATGAAATTTTAAGAATGAATTCCAATCTCTGAAACATTAATAAATCACCCCTTGCTACCCTTTGTTGAAAATTCCTGCATCATTATGAACAGAATACTATAGTGCTTTCTCCCTGTCGTCCGTAGATGAGTTCCATCCTCTTGCGCTGGTGCCCGTTGTTGGTGAGGGTGTCTTTAACGAGTTCTAGCAACTTGTCAGCCTTGTGTCCGATCTCTGACTTATCTCCACACCGGTCCTGGATGTAATTGCAGAGGGACATTTGCATCAGGAATGTCTCGTCACAGATATTGGCTGAATTTTCCTCGGGACATGCGTAGACCTGAAGGATCTCGCGTAAATTGGTTGTTTTGGTGCCATTGATATCAACGATTATTTCGCGCCAGGTGGACATCCTCAGAATCAGAAGGGCAAACACTCGTATGTCGCTGAAGCAGATTTCCTCGTAAAGTTTGACCATTGTGTATTCATTCATTTTAACAATCATCATGGCTTGTAAACACATTTTAAAAAACAATCGTTTTAGAACTTTTTGTAATCGATTAATTATTTTCATCTTTCTGTCACTATCTCGAAAAAATTTTCCAATTTTTGGGTAGCGCTGCTTGTCGATTTCAAATGGACTTTTAACCATGATTCTCATGATACAGAGGCATCCTGGGTCTGTGATCTTGACTTCTTGTTCCGTAATCCCTTTCTCAGTATTATGAGTGCGTGAGATAAGGATGCAGCCCTCCTCTTTTTGCTTTGTGACCGGGTCAGTCAAAGTCAATTGAATGTACATTTTTGAAAAAATTGGCAACTTAATTCTTGGTCATTCCATGCATATATTATCTACAATGAAACAGAGTCTACAATAAAAACAAGTGGAACCGGAAAGAGAAAATCTATGGCCAGACCGGGTATCAAACCCGCGACCCCCTGCATCACGTCAGGTGCTCTACTGACTGAGCTACCCAGGCCGATATCCAAGACCCAAACAATTTACAAGTTTTTGATAGACTAGAGAATTGAACACTTCGTAGAAATGCTGACTTATAGTGAGTGCTCTAAGCTTTTAATGCAAGGACAAGCGAAAAATTGGTCAATCGGACAATAGTTCAATCATTCATAGGATTTTTTCAGCTAATGAAAGGCAAAAACTGAGGAACAAGTCGACGTCGTCATACCTTTTTAATATCGAAAAATTAATATAAATGGAGTGAAAAGTTGGTCAGTTTGATCACATGCAAAACAATTTTATATATCAGTGCTGCTACAAAAATAAAACGAACCTCCTTTTACATTCCGTCTTGTTTTACTAGTACAGTAGCTGCTTCCATGAAAGTAGGGAAAAAGTCGATGCGTAATTTGAGTCGATAAGTGGTATATGTATTAGATCAGAAACTGACTTATTCACATGTTATATTTCACGAAAAAGATTAAAACAAATAAAATATTCTTACTTTGGCGTTAATTTATCTTGAGAACGCCCCAGGTGCGTGGATTTACTGGAAAAAGCGACAAATAGCCGACATTCCTACTTTCGGTTTCGTTGATAGGAATTGGGTAAAACTAGCTATTACACGATTGCGGTCATAATCAAAAGGTTATGAAAGTTCTACAGCAACATTTTATTTTATTTCATTGTTTTTTTTATATATTGTTTATATTTTATTTTTTTCTAATTTTCGATTCATTTTTATCATATTTTCTGATTCTGAAGAATTTAAAATTAAATCAATTTTTTATTCTTTTTCACCAAAAATCAGAGCAGTTTCTTCCGATCCACTGAAATATTAAAACATTTAAATATATTTGCAATTTACAAAACCCTTTAAACTGAAATGTGTTCATTAATAATGTGAAATGATACATGTTATCGTAACTGTACTGTTGAGATCAGCAATCTAGTAGATTTATATTAACAATTAAGGTATTTCAATATGGATCAAAATTTTCCTGTCTGAATGTACAGCTTGTAAATTAAATTTGTCCAGCTGTGTTAAGTTGACTTACCCATCTAGCCGTTTCCCCAAAGATACTACATTACGCGAAGCCTGTTATTATCAGTCCCTTGACCAAACTGGTAAATATGTCGCTGTCATCCTCAGTTTTCCCAGATTCCCTTAAAATAGCCCAAGTAGTCCCTATTCACAAAAAGAACAGTGTCTTAGATAAGGGAAACTATAGACCAGTTAGCGTCCTCCCAGCTCTTTCCAAGGTTTTTGAAAATGCAATTAACACTCAAATATCGAACTATTTTGAGAAAATTTTTAACCCTTATTTAGCAGCGGCATTTAGATCAGGGTATGGTTGCCAATCGACCTTATTAAGAATCACCGAGGATTGGAAGAGAGCTCTTGATGAAAATAAATATGTTGCTGCTATTTTAATGGACTTATCCAAGGCATTTGACTGCCTCCCTCATGATCTTGTTCTGCTCAAACTAAAATCTTATGGTCTCTCTCCACCTGCGGTAGATCTGATAAAGAACTATTTATCTTGCAGAAAACAGTGTGTCAAAATTAGTCAAAATATAAGCACCTTGTTGGATATCTTTAAAGGTGTACCTCAAGGATCAATTCTTGGGCCAGTCATTTTTAATATTTTCATTAATGATATTTTTTATTTTGTAAAAAATTCAGATTTGTACAATTATGCTGATGATAATACCTTATCCAAATCTGATCCTATCTTACAAAATGTCATTACTACTCTTGAAAAGGAAAGTGGCACTCTCATCGATTGGTTTTCAGCTAATAAATTGCAGGCAAACCCAGAAAAATTTCAAGCAATAGCACTGGGGAAAAAGACGCATGATAAAAACATTACTTTAAACTTGAAAGGTACAACTCTTGCCTGTGAGGATGAAGTGAAACTGCTTGGTGTTACTTTTGATTTTAACTTAAACTTTAATTCTCATATATCAAATATTTGTAAAAAAGCAGCTCGACAATTAAATGTGTTAAAACGTGTCGGGAAACATCTCTGTAAACTGGGTAAACTTACCATCTATCATTCCTTTATAATGTCCAACTTTAGTTATTGTCCTCTGGTATGGCATTTTAGCAGTGAACAAAATTGCCAAAAAATAGAAAAAATTCAAGAGCGAGCACTAAGATTCATATATAATGACTACACAAGCAGTTATGACCAGCTCCTAGAAAAATCAAACCTCCCCTCACTGAAAATCAGGCGTATGAGAGCCATGGCCCTTGAAGTTTTCAAAATTATAAACAATCAATGCCCACTGTTCCTACAAGATTTAGTTCAACAGCGAAATTCAACATACAATTTTAGATATCAAAAGACCCTGGAATTACCTAGGCCAAGAACCACTAGGTATGGAAAACAGTCATTCAGCTATGCAGCTGCTACGTTGTGGAATTCTCTACCAAATCATGCTAGGGAACTTTCCACCCTCAGCCAATTTAAAACTTTCATAGAGACATGGACGGGGGGAAAATGCAAATGCAGTTCCTGCAGAAAGCGTAGGGCTGCATAGCTGATGAGACAATGTTTAGAAACAGTTGAATTTTCATTTATTTTTGAAATCTTTCATTTTCTCTAATGATATCACCTATCTGTTTTTTCCTTTAACCTCACAATATGCATATCTTGCCTATGTAGGTAGGGACTGACCCAATCACTAGGCAGGATGTGTATTGTTGAGGAACATAAATTACTTTAAAATTATTATTACTATTATTTATTTTTATTTTTTATTCTTTCCTTCGTTCTCAATTTGGTTTAGCTATGTCTGTGTGAATTTTAAATTTCCTAAACTTTCAAATTTATTCAATTATCGGGGTTTTTTTTATTTATTTATTTTTAATATTATTAATAATACAATTAGTTATTTTTATCTGAATTTATGAATTAAACTTAGTGCTTAATTTTATTACATGTACTAATCATATGACTTTTATTTATTTATTTATAATACTCACGTTATATTTATTTTTGTTGCTCTTAATGCAATCATATTGCTTTTCAAGCTGTCTATTTTTCTTTAACTTATTCTAAAGAAACTATAAATTCTTAAAATTTGTTAAATTCTTAAAATTCATTTTATCTGTCATAATTTTTTGTATGTGTATATATGTACATGTGTTTTTGCATGATAATTTATGTGTAAACGTCTTTCTGTGATATTTTAACTGTGATAGTCGGTTTAAGAGCTCTACAGAGCTCATGTTTATTGTTATGTATGTATACAATGCCGACTTTAAATAAAATTTACTTACTTACTTACTTACTTACGTTTGACTCGAACGTTTAAACTACAAATAATTCATATATTTAATAAGATTTTCAAGTTGCAGATTATACACCAGATACATCAATTTTCAAATTTCGTATAAAAACAAAAGCTTAACAATTGAATCATATAAGCAAAAATACAGTCAATGATAGAGTATATTTGCGAACAGAGTCACTCTTACGACCAATGAATTTAAGAAATGCTGTCGTTAAACAAGGTTTTTTTTAAACCCTGTAACATCAACTTATCTGTCAGTAGTCTTCCTTTGTTTAAAAACTGATTGTCCTGAGAACTATCTTGGAAAAGATGTTCAGATTACAGGTAGTCCAGCGAAGACCACAGCAGACCAGTGCTTTCTTCTTTTCGTATACATTGAAAAAAAAAATTCTGCTTTATACGAATATAAAAACAGGTCAGTTAATACAAAAGCGTTTATCTACTAAGATGAAATTGACCGCTTAGAGCGTGCACGTATTTAAGACAATTTAAATCATCAATCGATCTAAGATCCTCTTACTAAGATAAAGTCGTTTTGTCCCTTATTGGTGATCATAACTTATGTGAACATCTTTCTTCAAAAATCTTCTAAAGAAACTGCAGTATAATTCTGACAAATGTGAGCAATGCTGTCCATGGTCTCCTGTTAGTTTAATTTGAATGTAGCAAACTGATAGTCATGTCATTTGTGCTTTCCATGGCGTAAAAATGTCCATTTCCCACATCGCTCATTTGAGGACGCTGCCTTCATTGAACAACAGAAATCAGTTCAACATTCATAAGTGATCCCCGGCAACATACACAACAGCACAGATTTTTGTGCAAGATTTGAACAAGCTTGATTCGACGCTAACTGAAGTTGCTTCAACATACCGGGTATTTATATGAACAAATGTATAATCATAACGTTTAATGATTTTTAGGATTTTCCCCATGTATTTCTCTGGCAGGGAGGGTTGTGTGTCATGTTTTGAACAAAACTACAGTACCTAGGGATGCTTAAAGCTTCTACTATAATATCCTGACTTTTGCTTCACTGTAAAAAAATAACTAGTTAAAGTCACGAAGAAAACTAGTAAATTTACTGTCCATACAATCACTACCTTAAAAGTAGTTTTACCAGATATTGGTATATTTACTAGATAAGATTAGTAAATTTAGAATTGATATAAGTAACTTTCACTAGGTACCTAAGTATCTATACGACCCCCGCTCCACAACTCACTATCTTAACCAGTAAACTGAAAGTTTACTAATCACGATCAACGGTTTACGAGGCACACTAGTTAAATTCACTAGGTTTTTCTTTCAGTGTTGCCATGAGATCATGAGAAGATATTTCGAATTCCTTTCGTTACCGGTATATAATTCCTATGCATAACTTTGATCCTCAGAATCTGCTGTGGCCCACCATACCCCGGGGATCATGATTTGAACAATCTTGAATCTATACTACCTCACGATGCTTCTAATAAGCGTCAGTATTGAAGCAAAATGAAAGAGGGCTAAATCAACAAAAAAAAGTTTATGGGCTAAGCCCAAGCCTCATTACGTAAATTGTGGTTTGCTTTGCAAAAAATTAAGGGAAGGGTGCTAAGCACCCTAACCTTCCCTCTGTTTAGATGTTTCTTTCCTATACATATTTTTGTATACTGTGACTGTAATTTAGATGCCCTGTTGTGGCCCCCTGTCCTATATTTGAATCTACACTATAAAATAAAGCTTTCACATTTGATTTTTAGAAAATGCCAAAAAGTTTCCACGTGCACTAAATCATAATTATCTCCCATTGAAAGAGATTGTGGTTCATCGATGAAACTTAATTATGAAGATAACGAACAGTATTCAAGATCAAAAGTCCATAAAACTATTAATACAAAATAGGAGCAGAGAAAACACGGACCTCAAAAACATCAGAAGTGTGATCAGGTGTCATGGAGGAGTGAGCATCCCCTACTGACCAGTAACACCTGCCGTGCGTTCCTTGTCATAATCGGGAGATAACGGAAAAGTCCGTCGTCAATTCAGTGTATGAACAAGTAGAGCTTTTCAAAAAAGCTTACCGTCTTTAGCAACAATTTTAAACACTAAACAGATTTACACTTAACAGGCCGTATAATTCTTTTGAATTTCTTGATTTTGTATTTCTAAATTAGCTTTTCACGGGCATTAGCCCTACCACGGTTGTCGCTCGGTCATCTCCGTAAACTTTGACTGGCAGAGAGCTTTCGGCAAGCCTCGGCTCTTCAAACAAGAAAGGGGAAAAGAATAATAACAAATTGTAAAGCCTGCAAGCAATAACTATCAAATTTTATTTATAATGAAATGAAAGAGACCTTTTTATTTATTGCTATAGAAAATATCATGTTATTAAGAAATAATTACTGCTGATTTTTTTGTTCGTTTTGTCATTTTTTTAAGATTGGAAATCTTGCAAAATTGTTAAGTCGTACGAAAAATAGATCATCAGGAAATTATCTCCCTTGCCTTTAACAGCATTTCAACCAATGAAATAATTGAAAATTTTCTCATCATGCAATTTCTACCAATCACAAAAGAGAGGAAGTGGATAGTCCGAAGACTGTAAAAAACTTCAACTATACAATACCGTCTTCCAAGGAAGACGGTAATAATGGCCCGACTAACAATTATAATATGAAAAACGTCAGTCAGCATTTGACTCCATGATAAATTGTATTTGCTGACAATGTCATTGATGACCATCGACCATAGAACTTCCGAAATGATGACTTTAAACAAGACTGCTTATATCCCTGTTTCATCAACTTGTTTGTCAGTAATTTCTTCGTTTTAGAAATTGTTCATACGTACAGCATGTTCTTGCGTATCGAATCAACTGAATCAACTCCGCTTATGCAGGTGATGAAGGTATATTGCTGCATAAGTAAGGAAAGTTGACAATTGTAAAGTTAAATCCATC
This sequence comes from Saccostrea cuccullata, assembly GCF_032062105.1. Taxonomy (NCBI): domain Eukaryota; kingdom Metazoa; phylum Mollusca; class Bivalvia; order Ostreida; family Ostreidae; genus Saccostrea; species Saccostrea cuccullata. Next base: position 179,766 of record NW_026935400.1, on the reverse strand, counting down.
ACGTTTATCATAGAGCTTGGTTGTTAGATTGCTATAAAGCCGGATAGGCTCATTTCTGAGAAGATATTTTTTTTATCTCGTTATAACGAGTTAGTATTTCGTAATAACGAGTTAGTTATATCGTTATAACGAGTTAGTTATCTCGTTATAACGAGTTAGTATCTCGTTATAACGAGTTAATTATCTCGTCATAACGACTTAGTTATCTCGTTATAACGAGATAATTATTTCGTTATAACGAGTTAATTATCTCGTTATAACGAGTTAGTTATCTCGTTATAACGAATTAGTTATCTCGTTATAACGAGTTAATTATTTTGTTATAACGAGTTAATTATCTCATTATAACGAGTTAGTTTTCTCGTTATAACGAGATAAAAACTGGTCTAAAGTTGACATATCTAAGTGATAGGAAGTACGTACAGCATATAAAACCGAGTCGATCAAGTTTGTTTAAAGTGTGTTTGGCAAAGATTTATTGAAAAACTCCAAACTTTATTTTGTCTTTCGAGGGATTGTGCCTGTGAATGTAGTTTGTTTATGTATAAACGATGCAGTTGATTTGTATTGTTTATTTAAAAGACCGAAGACAAATATATACATGTATACGGAAACTGATGACTGCCTCGTGATGTTATGTTATGTATGGGCAGTAGCCGCCGAATTTTACGCCCATGACCTAACTGCTGATGTCTCCATATCCCCCTTCTTCAAAACATTTCTGACTCTCAAAATAATATATATCACACTGGGAGTGTATATAATATATGTTGCATTAAAGCCAGCGATAGCTTGCTATTATAATGTATTAATTTAGGTACGAAGACATTGGTTATGAAAGCTAATAAGACATCCAAAACATGTAAAAAAAAACAAAAAGTAGTGTCTTTTATCGGAGAAAGTTGTCATACATAAATTGCCAAACTTTGAAGCAAGTACATTTGGCAACATTTTTTTTTTGATAATGTGTCCTTGGAGACGTTCACATATAAATGTGTAAATGTGTTCGAATAAAGATTGCTATACTTATCAAATTATGATTATTGACAGAAAGATAGTTAAGGATTAAGCGAATTAAATTGGCAACATTTTTTCAATTTTGAAGTTCAGAACGACTAATAATTATCAAGTAAACTTCAATGGCATTAAAACTACAGCCATTTTAAATTCCTATACTGCTATTAAATTTGGAAATAAAGGGCAACTTATTAACTCGTTATAACGAGATAACTAACTCATTATAACGAGATAATTAAGTCGTTATAACAAGAAAACTAACTCGTCATAACGAGGTAACTAACTCGTTATAACGATATAATTAACTCGTTATAACGAGATAATTAATTCGTTATAACGAGATAATTAACTCGTTATAACGAGAAAACTAACTCGTTATACCGAGAAAACTAACTCGTTATAACGAGATAACTAACTCGTTATAACGAGATAACTAACTCGTTATAACGAGTTAGTTATCTTGTTATAACGAGATACTAACTCGTTATAACGAGATAACTAACTCGTTATAACGAGTTAAATATTTTTTTTATCTTTTCAGAAATGAGCCTATCCGGCTTTCGTAGATTGCCAATAACGTCATTTTTAAAGCCATATATGGCGTATGTACAATGAAAATTATTAGACTAAAATTATAAGAACTTATTATTTGTATCATTACTTTATATGAAGATAGAACTTTTCCGTAAATTACAAAATCTAAGTCAATTGCGTTATAAAGATATCACAATTTAATTTGGATTCTCGTAATTTTCTCCGACTCGGAAGAAAATACAAAAGATTTAAATAACACATTACAGAGAAGATAAAATCGTATTATTAGATGAAACGAGGTATTCTCCTTGTTCAGAATTGTATGAAAAGCTTTAATTTAAATGTATTAACTATATTTCTTCACTTAATTTTGTATTTTTCAAAAATATATTTTTTTGATCAGTTACGCCGTGTATGGCTTTAAGTAAAATATCCAATATGAAACAGATGTTTCAGACTCTGTGTTATCTTTTATCTCAAGCTTACCGGGATATAACGTATCGACATAAGAATGGAAATTACCATTGTTAATTGAATACGTCGTCGATATATCTATATATAAGTGTCGAGTTGAAGGCCACGGCAAGTTTTTTTTCTTCCTAAATTTTTACTTAATATAAGATTTTGCAAAAATTCTTCTTCATATGAATACAAAAATAGGTATGCTTATAACGGGACGCATTTGGTATCCATGGGAGTTCCAATAGATTGTTGGAATACCTGGTCTCCAAAACCCACATAGAAATTGTCAATCAGAAACTCAAGCATTTTTTTTTATGTGTGTGTGTACATTTTCAATCAGAATGTTTTTTAACAAAATAATTCTGCAATTGACCATTGAAAAGGTAAGTAAATTTGCGAGTTCCATTTTTATTGAAAAATCAGCTGTCTGGACTTTAATTCATCGTGGGGAATGGTTGTGTATAAAGTTGAAAAATCGTAAGTTTTTAAGCCCTTGATTTTGGTAAAATCTTGTGATTTCAAACTGTCCAAAAGTTTGTGGAATTTTTAAGCATCCACATCTGATTTACACCACTTCTTGAATATATTGTTGCACAGTACTCTTGAAGTTTCTCCTTCACTACTGTTAATATCTTAATGAAGAGCAAAAAAAGGATGCTTGGTTAAGCATTAACTGGAACCCGCAATATATCTTTGTTAACAAATTTGAATCCACTAGTTCACACAATGATGCCTTTTGGCAAGTTTAGCTGAAGAAAAAATGCGAAAAGCTTATGCAGACACTAAAGATAACGCCGATGAATTCAGAACCTTTGGCTCAGGTAAGTTAAAAATTGTATTACTGCAGTGTTCTAGTTTTACACATTGCCACTTATCGCCTCTAGTCAAAGGAACGTTTTAAGAAACGCAAATTGGATAATTTTTCTCAAGCGTGATTTTAACCATGACATTGTTTATTTTCGGCGGGACGGATCAGTTCATGTTCATTCAAATTATTGTGAGTAGTTTAAATTTTATAGTTAGATTTAAGTTTATATATTCACAACTCTACGATTAAAGTTGATTAATTGTGCTTCAAGTTGAGTAGCTCGAGTTCTTCAAATAAGGTAAGTCAAGAAATAGGTGTGATTTTTTTTGTAAACAAAAGACAGGAAAATATTGACATGAGTGATTGGTCCTCAAATCTCCAATCGAAATTAATTGGTCTATTTTTAAACAATCCTCTACAAGTGTTGGTTTTAATCACAAACCAATCATTATAGTGTTTAAGAAACATTAAAAAAAAACCAGATTAATGCATAATCCGTGATGTACTCAGGTTACATATCGTTCTCTGCTCAGTGCTTTGGTTTGTTTATCATTAAACACAGATATTCTATTGAAGTATCAATATATGTATTCAGAAATGAAATATAAAAGTATTTGTGCACTTTTCTTAACATAAAAGGTGTTCAAAACAATTATGTGAATTGTCTCCCTTAGGATATATTTCAATATCAATTCACCCAAGATGATCATAATTTTTTTTTTTTTTTTTTTTTACGTTTTATTTGTATTGTTGATTATATAGGGATTTGAACATAGCATAATTTTAACCTGTTTTGATCCATATCATTAATACTGTTTGCTTCAAAAATACTATTAATAAAATTTCTTCCTGAATCCTGATCTTGGGTAGGTAGGTCTGCATAAATAAGTTTAAACCCACACACAATGACACATACTTAGGAAACCTCAACTCAGGATTATATTCTTCAGAATTACAGCTATACTTGTCAGCAATTTAAAATCCACTCTAATCAGTTTAAATGAATAATTTCATATTCAGTGGAGAGCCTTTGTGTGGGGACATTAGAAAGTGGACCGAAGTTATACTCAGTATTGTCTGCTGTGGTAAGTATTTTTTGAAGTACTTTGCATATATGTTAAAAATGATATACATATGTTATTTAGTGGAAGAAATAATAAATTAAGAGCTAAAGTGATGCATTTGAATAAACCCACTGTGTACAAATTCTGTAAACCTGATTAGACTGGCTGCAATGGCTGACCATTCTGTCTGAGATATATGTTTTTGGCACTTGCAATGGGTCAAATGGCTAGGTCAGTGTTGTTCCTTTCCCAAAATTTTACCAGACATTCACAGGCGCAGCTGTCCTTTAACTTCACAATAAGTAAAAATGCAATAAAAGCATTCAATATTTTCTATCTGCTGGTTAAATGTGTTTTTCCCCTTTTCATCATGGCTTTGTTTTTATTTTAAATGAACAGGAAATTGTTAAATTGGCTGGTGTTCCTATTTTTTAAGAGCAATATGAGCTGCATGTTTGACATTGGAAAATTTTGTTGCAAATTTGTAATTAACTATTTCAATGACAGAAAAATAAAACATTTATAAACTTCTATTGTTCATTTATGTGATGGAAGAACTATTTATAAGCTTTGATTGAAACAAAATTGAATTATTGCCATCCTGTACAATAATGATTTCTTATATGATACTGTATATTTGGTCGTACAGAAATATTTCTTCTTAAAACATTTTTTAAACTTTATTTTGGGCTTATTGGTCATAAGGGTTTAAATTACATACAAATAAATCATAATAGCATATTTTACCTGCAAAATAAAATTTTCAAAAATGCAGCTCATATTGTTTTAAATTTCGTACCAAAATCTGACCAACCATTTGATTTTCTAGTGGGTCATTCCAAATTCAAGTCGAATACTAGAATGAGGCATCTTTCTCTGATAGAAAGCCTTTGATCAGTATGGAAATATCATTACACTGCTATGCAGTTCTAACAGAGAGTTTGAAGGGTAGCATAAGAATATATGCTAAGAATTAATCTTAATTAAATATTCATGTGCATGCATATGAATTAGGATTGTAGACGGCATTGTGATTGTAATCTTTCATTCATTGAGTTTTCCTGCTGGTAACAAGGTGTGTGTGTGTGTGTGTAGGCTACTGGAACAATAACATTTGATTAGGCATTTTAAAGTTGGTAAACATTTTTGTGGGATATTGATTTTCTAGGTACATGGCATTGAAAAAAATGGAATGGTGAGTGCTATTATAAATGAACATATTACTTGTATAATAATATAATAGTAGATATTAAAAACCTGGTTTAATGACACTGAACACCTGAAGAAGAAGTTGACTTATTAAAAATTATACGCGTTTATTAGGATGAAAAATATTCCAAGCGTCAAAGATTAAGAGCCCTATTAGCTATTATATGATATACTCAGGCCTTTCAAAATCTGCCGGTACCCGGTACTTTTACCCGGTTGGATTCATTCATGGTACCGGCCAAAATATTCAGTGGAGAAAAAAAAATCGCGTGAAAATACGATAGGCCCTACCATGTTTTACAAAAGTTGTGGTTACGTAGCTTTGTATTATTCTTTAGTTCGTAATGGTATCTAATAACGTTTTTGATTGGTTAGTCAAGAAGATCATTAAAGCGTTTGAATAAATGAAACAAAAGAGATTGCGTAACGCGTCTTATAGATCTTGTCGAAAACGAAAGTAGATTTCGATATCAAATGCCACCGTCACTGATTTTGACAAAAGCTAATGACTAGGAATATATTTTAAATAAATACGGCCAAAAAAATAAAAAAAATAGGAATCCAGGTGTCAGAAATGAAAGTGTCAATTTAAAGCCATGGTAACGAGTTTCACAAAAGATTTTAAGATACAAGGAACTAGACCACGGAAAGTCTTCAACACAATTGACCGATAGAGAGACGGACATGAACAGTAGATAGTTCTTTGACCATCTCTGTACATTTTAATAGCCCCAACTCTTCAAATTTAAGTGTCAAAATCCGCAGCTGACGATATAAATTACTTGCAGTCTTGAATATCTGCAACTTTCTGATGAAACAAAAGGACATAAAACAGAAACTATTTCTTTTGCCACACATTTAATTCTTTGATTCAGCAGTTTTCTAGTGGTCAAGAGAATGACCTTGCGGACGTTTACTTTCTTCCCAATGTTGTAACCATATCCAGTAAAGTGAGGGAGTCATATCTAAATTTTTTTTGTCTCCAGTCTTGATGTCATCTTTGTCTAATTTACACATGTATATTATTTTATATGTACATGTACCAGTGCATGAAAAATATGCTGAATTTATTGGTACATGCTATGCATCATGCAGTGCTTCTTCTAATTTTTTTTTTTTTAATCTGCACTTTACTGTAGAACAGAAATGAATTTGATTTAATGCAAATACAATTTCACTTCTCTTTTATCAAATTTAAATTTTGAATTTCCATTTCCTTTCGTGACTCAATAATTTTTTTATATTTAAAACATAATACTTACAACTCAAACCTTGCAAAATTTTTTTGAACACATTTATATAAACAAATATAGCATAGAACTTTGAAGTTTTACCTAAATCTTATTCTTATACTCTGCTCAAATAACTAATTTTTTCTATGTAATTCCACCCATCCAGTGCTAAACTTCACATGTAATGTGTATTGACCAAAAATAAACTTTGAAACATGGCATAAAAATAACACTGATAGCAGCATACTTCTATGTGTCTAAAAACCAGGAAATGCTGTCTGGTGGCTTCTAAATTTCAAAATTTTTCCGGGGGGGGGGCATGCCCCCGGACCCCCCTAGCAGGCTCACGCCTTCGGCGTTCGCCAAGTGGTACCTCCTATTTTTGATAAAGTACCACCTGGTTCAAATCTTTTTGAAAGCCCTGTATACTGCTAGGTGAAGATAGCTTTCTAAAGCTTACCCTGTGATAATGAGGGGTAAAGATGAGGAGATCTGTGGTACAGATGTGATATGCAGGGATAATTGACTCCTAGGCCTGTCAGATCTGGAGGGTAGAAATAATAGGGGCAACAGATTCTTTATTGATACAGAGGGAAAAGTAATTGGGAATGACTCGATCCCCAGACCCTGAAAGTTAGGATATATATCATGGAACTTTCTCTTTAATAAAGAGAAAAGAAAGAACAGTATTACTGGGTTCTTGATTTTGCTTAAATTCTATCATCTTTTGGTAACTTTCTGAATTTTAAACTTCTAAAATTTTGAAATGAAGTTATTAATAATGATTTTTTAGAAGAAAACTAAATCTTTTTCTAGTAGAGTTTTGACTGTTTGATGACTTGCACTAAATTGAATCAATTCATTACTAGGACAATGATCAGTGTTGTATTTTTCCACTTCTTTCACACGGTTACATGTATTTTTAACAGGAAGGACAGAAGTTATGGGGGTCAAGTTTAAAATAATTTTTTCATGTGTCTTATTTAAGAAAAGGTCGTGCAAAGATCAAGATCAATGATACATTTCAAGTCAAGATTGCTAATTATATACATAAAGCTCATTTGTTTTAGGCTGGCTAAAATTCTACATTTAATGCACCTAAAAACTAAAAGCACCTAAATTTTGTATATTCCTGTTGAATGGTTCCTAAAAGTCTAAGCAAATCAGAATACAAATTTTAAAATATTAGTGTGCTTAACTTTCAAAGTGCCAAGAAAATCTTTCAAAGCCTAGACACACTGGATGTGTTATTTCTAAAACTAACTTAGGACAGCTTTACAGGAAACAATGTTTTGTTTTATCTATTAAAAAAATGAAAAACTAGTCTTTTTGGTATTCATCTAAATTGATGGGAGCACAAAAGATACATCTTTTGCATTAATAAATTTTGCATTGTCTTGGATTGCAATACCAGGCCAGTTAACATCAATTAGTATTCTTTTGGACTTGTAGGGATTATATAAGATGTGTAAATTGATATAGCCATATAATTGCTTTGATCTTGCCTGCACACTATTTTTAAATTATAAATGTGTATTGATTTTTGTAGGTACAGGTGCTTGCTTACCTTGATCTGAGTCAGTAGAGTGCTTTACGGGAGCAGTAAACGAGATTGTGTGTCTAGCTAAGGTTAGTTTATTCTGCAGGGAGTGTTCACAATATTACAGCACATCATGGTTTTCGAGGGGTTTGTATTCTTGTTCTTTTTTTCATTTTTCTGTTAATTTTTCAACTGTAGTATCTGAAAGTTTATCAAGTTGTTGAAAATTTGATGAAAAGAAAAGAATAATGTATTACAAGAGAGACTTGAATAAGAATGCCTTCAGGAATGCAACAGCAGACAGACTAGAGCCTTCATAATTCTTAGATTACTCATGTATGCAGTAGCAAGATTGTAGATTGCTTTGTTACAATATAAAAATACTCTGTTATAAATTCAAAACACAGGTATGTTTCTTTGTAGAAAAGATTTCTGATATAGCTTGAAGTCAGTAACCCTCCTATGTGAATGTGTGTTTGTTTACTCAGTTGTAAAATCTTGATTAAGTTCTCTTGACAAAGGCGTCTGACCTTGTACTTTCGGATGTTTAACTGTTGCAGATATATCACATATAGCCAGTGGCTCTCATCAGTGAAGTATCCTTGAAGATATTTTCATCAAGTTAGCAAACATTTTAGGAGGAAGCCAACTTAATTATTCTGGCAGTAGCTCAAACTCTGGCTTCATGATTTAATAGCTTCTAGATCATGATGAGCAGATTTTGAAGTTTTGGCTCAGGGAGGATGGAGATGAGAAATTGGATTGAAAGGCCAGGCTGTAGGGCAGCTTCCCATATCACACAATCCCTTGATGTCATGAAATGATGAAATGTTAAGGTCCTGAATTGTATTGATTTGATTCAGTGATGCACTTCAGCAATGGTATGATAAATGTCAGATAGATTTTTCTCTATCAGCAACATTCAGTAGGCCTTACAAATGTGATGTTTTATATTCCATACAAAATTGTACAAGTTTTTAGTAGGATTCAATAAAATAATGCACCGTGTCTGTTCATCAATCAACACATGGCCTGTTCCCTCTTTATACATTGATGAATGAATACTGAAGTCCTTATTATATAGACATTTATCAACAATATTGATTACAGAGACATGTTTTCAGCTCTTATCTTCAAATTTTGAGCTTCTCGTTTTGACAAACATATTCACAGTTTTTTGTCTGATACTTAGTGAGTTGTATGTCTCTGATCCATCCTGACAAATTGTAGGCATGCCATACCAATGTGCGCATCAGTATCAGATTCACATGAAAGTGATGACAAAAATAATGTGTAACCATAGAGATGTAACATGTAAACAATTGATTTGATAAATCATCCCTAGCAGTTTTAATTGTTCTCTGAGCAGAATATGACTTCAGATGAAGTATTGAGGAGCCCATTAACTAAACAAACAGGGCCTATTATATCCATTCTTTCAAAGTGATATCATTTTTTAAAAGCATATTAACACTGCTACATGCTCTACACCAGACATAATTGTATTGGGTGTATAATTATGTATATTTGGCAATGTGCAAACAGTTTGCATCTCCAAAAAAAGAAACAAAAAAACCCGTAAAAATCATAAAAAGTTTGTAAGGAGATAATTGCAAGTGTTTTTGGCAATTACTCTAAAAATCTGTAAAGAGCATCCCTACTTTATGGTTAGTGTGTGCATGAGTCATCTTAATGTATGGCAATAATTATTGCATTAGTCTAGAGAACTGCATCATCTTCTCCATTAGCTAAAAAACTGATGAATGTGAGTGTAGCAAGAGGCTACCTTTGACCTATATTGTATGTTTTTTTTTTCTGAAAGTTCATAGCCTTTCTTATATTACAGGTGTGGAGTATACGGGACCCCCCACCCTCAGTACAAGGACAGAGTAAATCAGGTAATAAATAGAGAGAAAAGGAGAGAAGAGAGAGAGAATCAATAGATGCTGCATGCCAACCAAGACTTAATCCTATAGGAGTCAATACCTACTCCGACTAATAAACAGACAATATAACCCCACCCTGACAGTAACCTTCACACTAGATAATGGGTCTGGAGGGGATAATAGGGGCCCATACTGCCCACTAGTAGGCAAATTATAGGTAAGACCTGTAATTTACAGGTGAGCAATCAAATTTTTGATCCATTTGTTGTGGCTGGGAAGGACCTTCAGCAGCGTCTCTCACAATGAAATATACGTAGGCTTTGTGGGGCCCTCATTTAATGGTAGCAGTCCCTCACTCTTTTCCCTAGAGTTAAGAGGTCATAGGCATGTCAAAGGTCACATCTTGACAGCCCAATACAGCTTCATAAGGACATATCCATCAGCATACGTTATAGCAGATTTATTGGCTAGTTTATGAGAAAGTCAATAAAATTGGTGACTTCTGTTGTATATGCAGTGGGTTAGTATCTTCAAGGCCCCCTGCTAATGTTAGCTTTATCTCTGTATAAGATTGGAAATCCTGACGGTTATTTTTATTCTCGGATTGATTTATGCTGTGGGGTAAACGTTTGATCCTGACTATTTGGCTTTTAATTAAGAAGTTCAGGCAGATCAGCTTGATCAATGTGTGTTTGCGATTTCCGAAGGTTTTCTGGAGGATAAACACCCAGGTGAATCTTATTGACTTTTTAATGTGAAGCAGAGAAAAACAACAGCTTCCATTTCTCTTCATCCAACTGGATTTTGATCCTTGGTCACCTTCCAGCATCAGAAACTGGCTATAACCAATCAGCAGCTGAGGAAGATTTTTTTTTATTCAAACTCTTCTCCTCAGTAAATACATAGAGCAGGATTCTTTCTGCTTGAGGAATGTGCCGTATTCAGTGCTTGTTTATTGTTGTGTTTCTGCAGACATGAGATTTACTGAGAGTTGATAAGACAGGACTTAACAATGGCTGACCAAAGGTAAATATGGTGACAGGTTTTGTTTTAATCATTTGTAGATTTAATCAGTGTTGATAGGTTATATATGGGTGTGCTTAAGAAAGTGAGATTATCAGCTTGTGTGTGTAGCTACCTGGCAAGGTAGTTTTTCAGTGTCTCTCTTCATTTGCCAGATTTATATAAAGTACTGTATTTAAAGCAGTTCTAATTTAATTATACTTGATAGTAATTCATAAATTTTCCCATAGAATTAAAAAGCTTGTTTTCTTTTATGAATTTGATTATTTTGAAATGAAATTTTTTAAATTAGTTTTAGATCTATGGTTCATCCAGGATGATTTTTTTTAATAGCATGCTTCACAATTATGTAATTTACACATAACAGGACATGAAGGCACATAAACATCAAGAAAACTATCCATATTTAGTTCCTCGGTGATTTGAGAAGGAAAACATGGGGAAAAATATCAATATAATTTTTTAAGCTCAACGGTTACAACAATGAATTTTAAGATGTGTACCTTTGGTGCTGAAATGTAGTCACATTAAGATTTAATACTTATTGTTCAAGAATCACAAAGTAAAGGGAGTACATTGTATTAAAATTTGATACAGAGAGCTTAGATTAGCAGAGAAAATGCAGCAATCAGACATTTATTTTGGCATTGTTAGGTACGGCAAATCACACGTACAGTTGTACTTGAGTTAGTAAATTCAGCTTGCTATTCTTTCGCAGGGAATATACGTAATAGAATTGTAAGATAATTTCTAGTTTGCTTCTAGTAGGTATACATATTTTTATCTTTTTCAAAGTTACTTTCGCAAAAAGCCTATATAAACTTTTAACACATGTTGGCATTCTCTAAAGTAGAAGAAAATTCAAAGAAAAACAACCAAAGTGTCATTTTCTAGTTACATCGGATAACAAGAACCACTTATTGTTTAGCTGAGAATGCAAGCTCTGAATGCAACTGGCAGTAAAACTTGAATCCAAGGGATTCAATTTTTGAGGATTTCTAGATGTTTATACAAGTTAAAAAAATTAAATCTTAGAGCCAACTCAGCCAAGGCAATTAAGTTTTGGGTAGGTAAGGAATGTATTTTGTAAACTTTGGAGTGTGGCGTGCTGTCAATATGTTGTGTAGCTGAAGGAGTTACATCAAACTCGGAGATAATTCAAAGGAAGTTAAGTAAGGCCTGTCATGTGGGTTTACTCAGAGGAGGGATGTGCCCGAGTAGGAATTCTGTGAATGGATCGAAAAGCCAACTAATTGTTTCTCTTCAAGATAACTTCTGCTTGATGGCACCTAGAAACATCCTAGCATGCAGACAATTTGCCAAACTATGAAACTAATTATACCATTTTGGAGATAGGCAAGATGCATAATCAATGTTTTGATAAGAGATGGGATTTTTTTAGTTCCTCTGATCTTTAGAAAATATCCCAAGGTACCGTATGATATATTTATGACTTGATTTTTAATTGGAAACCCTATAAAACATTTAAAGATTTATCTAGCAATCCCAGGTGTAATCTAGTTTGAGCTGGTTTACTTCTATCTTGATGATAACATGCTGTGCAGTAAAACCTCTAACTGATTGCTTAAATAACATATACATGTGTATATATATATGGTCTACTTCACTTTTATAAGATAACCCTAAGTGAATGGTATTGGTTTGTTTGTTTGATCTGGATCAAATATTGAAAAATTGAAACTCCATTTACCAGAAAGAGAGGGGGTGTATGTGCATGGAAAGGGGGTTAGATAGGAAAGAAGGAAATTTTTCCATTAGAATTGTGTCCTGCTGTCCAATATTTCAGAAATAAAAGCCAGGTCTCTATGCACACATTCTTAGTATACGTGCATGTAACCATCCAACAAAGAAACTTTTATCATTTTAGTGAATGAATTTATCTCAAGTTCTTTAATTCAGTATGCACATGTGGTGTTGAAATAAGGATTTTAAAAAATTGAATGAAGTATTGATTGCTGAAACTTTTCCCGTGTTCATTGAGACCCAGCCCTTTTTACTGGTGTCTTTCTTTGGCTATAGGTTCTCTGAGTGATATGGAAGATTAACATTTTTACTATATCTATACCCATGTAAAGCAAAGGGTATTCAGTTTCTTTATTTACATTTAATGGGATAGTTGTAAAGAGTTTAGCAAGAGTACAAATGTGTTACTACCTGTATTATCTGTTGATCAATTGAAGCCTTTGTGTTACTTGACTGGAAGCCATTGTCAGATTTAACGTTATTAAATGCCTCTATCAGTTCCTTCTATCTCCCCACCCCTTCACCTACCCGCATTATCTCTGGATGCGTCTGGCTATACATTGTACTTTCTATACTGCTATATACAGTTTCCTGGTAAAGTTATCCCAAACCACAGATCAAGTAAGTCTATTTATTTTGTATTGGCTTGAAATGGGGGTCATGTGCATTAACTCTGATCACCACTTCTGGCAAAAATGGTGTTAACTTCTAATACCTTATTTGATAGGTATTTTAATTGCTTATGGTATTTGACTAGGGTCTTCAATAATAGTTTTAAATACATACTAGTTAGGTCTTGTCCAGGTAAGGTTACTAAGTGTTTAGCTTGATTTATGTAGCTTGAAATGATTGAATGAATTGTTAATGTAGGTCATAGTGTCAATGTTTTAGCTATGTTAGACAATGTAAATCGATAGACACAAGGTACGTAAGGTGTGCAGTGTTGTTTTGACAAGGTTCTGTTTTGTCATAGACATGACCATGAGGTTCCTAATTTTCCAAAGAATGGTGGTCTGTGAATGTGGAATAAGTGCGTTCTATTTTTAGTTTAATATGTTTGTCTTGAGGAACTGGTTGGACTGCAAAAAAAGATCAGGATAAATAGGTGAAGAGATTTTTCTTTGGTCACTAACAAGAGAAGAAAATTCATGAATCCTTTAGAGCAGCATTGATTAAAATCAAAAGGAGGATATGAAATTATGTATGTACTATTGAATTAGCCAAATGAAGCTTTTTATTAATGATCAATGGGAATTGTTAATTATTTCCCTGTTATTATTTAAAATAAACAGAAAGGTGGAAATGTACATATCTGTGCTTGCACCTCATGGAAATGAATTGCACATTGGAACATTATTGTTTAAAGATTTGCTATTGTATTTGCATTTGTTATAATATACAATGTTTTATAAGTATATAGTTCAGGAGGAAATGCATTTTGGACAGCTATTGTAGAATTATACCATGGGACACTGTATTGTCTTCAATATATTAAAATATAATACCATTTTATGTAGTTTGATTACATTCAAATTTTATCTTTCAGACTAATCTGCCATCATGTTTCCGTGGAGACCGCTGACATCTGAGTGTGTGACCCACCACCCTACTCATCGCCATGGATACCTTAGCTCCACAGTCTGTGTTGGACCACAGGTCTAACAAGAAGGAATCTCACTTGGTCTCGGATCACATCACGCGGCAGAAATCGGCCAGCGGAGTGCAGAATCGAGACCCAGAAACTGAGGAGGAAATCGATGTTAGGATACCCCAGCCATACAGAACAAGCTTCAGTGCTGTCCTCACACCGGCTAAAGTGAAAAAAGAAAGGAGTCGATCAACAACTCCGACCCGGGTCCTAACATCCAGCATGAAATCTGAACATGGTGCCACCGCTCGTAAAGTGAGCCCTAAACATGTGACTTATGATGCTAAAGTTACTGTGAGACATTCAGACTCATTTGAGCATGAAACGGATGTGCTTCAAGGGGAAGAGCTGAATTCAAGTATAGATCCAGCTTTTGACCCTTCGTTTACTGAATGTGATAGTCCAAGGGAAAAAACTAATTATTCAACAAAAATTAAGGAAATGACTGAGTTAATTGTGAAGGAATACCCTGTGCAGAATGGTGTAGATGTGACAGATTCTAGTCAAAATAATACAAAAAGGGTCATGGGACGACAGAATGCTAAAAATGGAATGGCCAATGGGGGCTCTCCTACCAGACAAAAACCAATGCCTCCTGTAAATGAGTTGTCCAGGGAGTATGAACATGACCGTACAGTGAGTTATAGACAGGCCATCACCAACAAATATTCCGAAGAGGTGAAGAGACTTGCTGAGGCGAAGATTGAAGAGAGGTTCCCACCAGGGGGCAGAATCACGCACAATAATCTTGTGAAGGATGTCAAAGCAGAGCGGTCCAATTCTGTGCCTTCCCATCCTGGTAGGGACAACAGTAACAGACTGACTCCAACAAAGCGGTCAGTTGGGGGCAGCATTGGGAACTTCTTTAGGAAGTTGTCACCCAGACTTGGACGAAAATCTCCCAAAGACAAAGGATCTACCTCAAGTATGGACACTGCTGGATCTCAGCAGGAGGAGAGCTTCTCCAGAAATAAAGTGAGAAGCTCTTTCCTGAAGCTGATGGGTCGTTCCAAGCGACGGTCAAACTCCCAGTCCCGGAGCCAGGACAGTTTGGATGATTTTACTGCTGATCGTGAAGCAGGCTTTGTCCAGGACGAGAAGCCAAACCAAATTCCAACCGCTTCTAACAGAATTCTGAAATCCATCGAACAAAACACCATTGCTGAGAGAGATGTTTACCAAAGATTCAAAGAAAAGCAATCACCAAAGAGTTTATCTGAGGACCCTCAGCCCCAGGGTGAGGGTCAAAGACAATCGAGACCCCAGGCCATGAGAGCCACTGCAGCAGTGTCACCCCCGGGGATGAACAAGGAGAACCTCACGGAGATGGATGGCCCCAGCACTAGTGGTGAACATTATAAAGTGGAACCTCAAGTTAGAGTGGCGTCCCCAAACTCTGTAGATGTCCATGTGGCATCAAAGCCCCCCAGGATCCTTCAAACATCTGTACTGAGTTCAAACGAGGACTCCATTGGCAATTGTTCATTGGACAACACGGTCACAGGTAAGTGGAATTTCGCTGTGTTTAAAAAAAAGAAATGGCTAAAACTACTCCTTTGTTGATGATGATTTTACATTTTGCCTGTATTGACATTCCAAAATTTCAATTTCATGTAATTGTTTTCACTAATTTTCATGGGATTCAGCCCTCAGTTAGAGTCCTTGGAATTTTTATTCAACTGCTGCAGTTGACTGAGAGACTAATCAGAATCTTTACACATTCTCCTCAAAACCAAATTAATAAGAGTAGGTAAATGCTGATTTTGTAATGGAAATTACAGAAAAGTGTCTTTGAAGTGAGAACTATAATATCTCAAGGTCTATAAAGTATTGGCAGTAAAAATATATATCATTGTATTAATTTACATGTAGGCTAAATATAAAATGTTCAGGAAATGAATTCATCTTTGGGGTGTGATTAGGTTGTGAACAGAAGGCCTGGATAATGGAGAAAAAAGATTTATGACAATTCGGGGAACTATTTGTCTGAATTATTGATGGTGCTATTTTCTGCTCCAATTTCCTGCCAATTGATAGGGCAGCGGACAGATAACTCTTGCAGTCTTCAGTGGTTCAATGGTAAATCAATGTTCCAGTAGTTTATATGAGAGGTATATATAAAGGGAACATTGTGATGATTTTCATTAAAGCTGCCAGTAGTCCATTGGTAGGTTTTGAAAATGACTCACCTATGCAATAAGGCACCTTACTTTATATATTTACCTGATGAAGGTAGAATAATTAGATGTGTATCAGGAGAAAGTTTTCTTGGGCCTCTGCCAGACAAGATAAAACAAAACATTGTACAACATAGACCAGTCACACTTAAAAAAAATTGACATCCATCACGAGTATCCATGTCTGTATTGTTTGTTTATGACATGATCTCCCCTACACTGATTAATGTCCGCTCAGAGCAGGTGTGTTGGACAGAGCCCAGGCCTACTTAGTTATAACTGTGTACTCTGGTCAGTGGACAGGGATATTAAAGGCGGACAGTACTAAAAGTATGTAATTTTTGGTTAAATTTCCTAGTAGGATTTTAACATTACTATAATGCTAAAATTCACTTATTTAATTATCTGATTTTGGGTTTAATTTCCTCAATTCTATTTGTTTTTAATAATTTTTTACTTGATTACACATACCAGTACACATGTAGTTTTGGAGTGATGCAAAAAAAAAGTTAAATTAAAATTGCTGCCTGTTAAAAATCTGTTGTATATACACACAGGCTGCAGATCATAGTGCAATTTTCCAATGAAATCAGCTGAAAACTTTCCTTACTTATTATATGTTGGTATAGATTATCATTTCATGCATGAAGCAGATATGTAAAGGAAATAAACTTTCAGTCGCACTTATGCTTTTGATATAAAAGAATCTATTGATCATTTGAAAGGCTATCGGGTACTTTAAATGGTGTGAAACTATCTCTGAAATGTCAAAAGAAAATTTATCCTGTCTTTATGTAAATAATGTAAGGCCGGAGCCAATACACTACTCCTCAATGCTATGATTTAATATTTTCAGGTTCTTACAGATAAAAATAATCTCCTTCCATTGCCAAAAAATTTAAACCTTTTAACAGGACTCAAATTCTGAAAATCTTAATTGTTGCATGTCTAGTGCTGTGTGTGGAGAATGTGGAAGTGACTAATTCAGAGGAATATTAAAAGTTTTTATATTTAAATAACTGTCTTTCTTGGGATGGTTAGGGAGTTAACAATTTACAGAGAAAATATACTCGTATTGTGTATAAATACAGTGTGTGGTATTTTGTACTCTTTCAAAGTGACTGGGAGATATCATTGGTAAGTTTTCTTGGTAAACATACAAGTTATTTATCGAAAAACCTCAGACAATGGTTTTGGATTTTCTACATCAAGTATGCTGTTTTAAGTCTCAGTTTCCGAGGGGGGAGTGACTCACTGATTCGCTTGACTCAGTGATATGCTAGATTTAACCTTGCTGCACATGTTGACATGTTATGAGTTGCAACCACTGGAGTTTTTCCTTGAAGTTATGATTTCCGTGCACATAAACATTTTGAGTTAGACTGACCAGCTGAGATTGTTTATCTAAAGTTGTCAGGTTTGGTATGAATAGAATCTGTGGTGACCACTAAAATTTTCACTATCTTAATGAAGCTATTTGGTGTCATGTTTACCTCGGGTCAGGAATAACAAGATAGATGTGTAGTCTGTAAACAAGGTAGGTACATGTCTGATTAGGAAGGAATTAGAGACTGGTCAGCTGTCTTAAACGTCCACCTGGTATTGTGATAAATAAGCTAGTTATAAATCGGAGTGTCATCAGTGGCAAACAGTAGCAGCTCCAGGATATAGGCCATTCGTTACTCGTCAAAATCTGCTACATTCCTGTGGACCAAGGAAGCAGTGGCCTTAATTACCGGTAAGAGTGGAATTTTATCAGTAATTACAGCAATCGGGGTGAAACAGGTAAGTAACAGGGATATAGGAAGGGAGGGGCCTGTAAATTGTAATAAAGGTGGAAATTTGTCACCTCGGGAATACATTTCACTTGACATATACCTGTAGATGTTTTTTTCTAAGGCAAATAGGTCAGAAAAGAAAGTGAAATTTAATTCTCATGTAGTGTTTCAGTCTGTAAAAAGTAATTTTAGAATTTTCATTTACCCTAGTAAATAAAGCATTGAATCCTGGCTTCAGTTTAGGCTGGAAAATTAAGGTTCATAGATCTTGTATGCATTGCATTTTCTTGCTAGAAATAATCTTTTGGAATTTGGCTAGTGTAGTGAATGGAGGATTTGTTTTAAAGAAATTTTCACTAGCACCTGCTGCAAACAGCAGCCAATAAAACAGATGTTAAATGAAAAAATAGATTAAAACAGTTGATTAAGTAGTACATGTTAAAAAAAGAAACGTAGAAATAAAAAGTTCTTAATTAAAGCAATTATGAAGTAAATTTTAAAAGTATTAAAATTCTGAATTGCTGACACAGGACTTTTACTGTAAAGTTATAATGTTCTCCTTGACACTGCCTGGGTTTTACTGATCAGCATCTAGTTAATATAGGGGTTGATGGCAATCAATAGTCAGCTATTTATCATGTTTAATATGGCATGTTTAATACCAGTACATGTACGTACACATCCAGTGGTGTTTGTTTGACCTCTGACCAGAAGTGGCACACCAGGTGACCACTGGACAATTAATTGGTTGTTTAATTCTAATGAGCGATTATGTGGTGTTAATTGGTCCAGACCATTTTTACCTGGGGAGATCTACAATGCAGACTGGCAGAGATCTTTAAAATCTCTTGCTTGATTGGAGAGGGACAAACTGTTGACAGTTTCAGGTTGATCGTGTTGATATGTGTACAAACATGCTTTTGAATTTATTTGATTATGGGACAAAATAATTTAACCCAAATAAGGGTTTGTGTATGATTCTGGTTCTTGATCTGGAGTTGACTGGAACTCTTGTGGACTGTGGCACACAGGCCTGTCTGTAAAGCAAACCACACACAGCCTTGGTTCTTGTTATTTTTCGTAGTGGATATTTGGAATGCATATCAAGTTAAAAATGACAGAAACTACAGGTAAACTTTTATACAAAAAATAGGTGTCATTTGCCAATTCTTTTACAGGACACTTGTAATAATGTAACCATGATAAATATTTTTATGCAAAATTCTTAGAAGAAAAAAATTACCGTATGTTATTTTGGGTTCTTTTTCTGAGTAAATTTTGAATTTCAAAATATTTAGAATGAAATTATACATGTGAAAGCGTTTTTTTCATTTAAATCTGAGAATATTGATGAAAAAAAATCAATGGCAGTGATCAGATGTACTTTATGTATAGAAGTAAGAGGGAGTGAGTCACTAGATCAATACCATAATAATGTCTCACCTGATCTGCCTGCTACTAGTCTCTCTCTCTCCTCTCCTCTCTCTCTGATAATTTAGGTTATAGGCATTCAAAAAGTTTAGTTTGCATGAGTTGACTCATTAGAGGAGGCAACTCAACATGAAATTACTATTAAGTCTGTCCCCCTAGAGAAAGAATTGTAAGCCAGGAACATTAATGAAACCTAAGTTAATGCATTGCAGAAATTATTGACAATGACATTTCAATAATCATCTGTATAATGCTAATTATGATTAGTGGGAGTGTGCAGTAGGAACAAATATAACTCATGGAATTTTACGTATTGAATTTGGAGCCCCCTGAATGTTGTACTGTTCTCTGAATCAATGATTTTAACATTTTATGCAATAACATATAGATGTGTAATTTTTTGAGATATTTCTAAATATTATTATACAGTATACAGCTGACTTCTCTATTTTCGTTTTTTATTTTGATTTTGTTTCCTGACACATTCTATTTAGATTACGTCTTTGTGTCCACTCAGAGGTATATTTAATTGTTAGGACTTGTTTTGAATTTTCTATTGGCAGAGTTAAGTCGTAGTTTTGCTTTCCTTCCAATTTGGCATTTAGTTTCAACTGTTTATTTCAATTCTGAGATTTCAAAGACATTAAAGAGAAAGAAAAATGATTAGGACTGTTTCAAGATCTGGGGTGTTTGAAGACATGCAGTGTTTATGTTGGCAGGAAAAAAATTAAAAGGAAAAGCATATTTAATGAAATAAACAGTCTCAGTCATTTAATTTAATTAAGTTAATATAATTTGTGTGTTAATGCTAGACTTTGTGTTGGAGTTCAGTCATTAAAGAGAAGTGTGTTTTGAATTAGTCCCCATGTGATCAGAGAACCGTGACCAATGAGAAATTTGACGCAGACATGACACAGGCCGGTTCATTCAGTGTTACATTGACTGGTTCATACATAATGTTATACATTGGAATGGACTTGTGAATCATTCTGTACTGACTGGCCAAATTGTTCTAAGGATGAAGGGCCCTGTTCCACACGCTGACCCATCTAAATGTATGTATAGGCCGTCAATTCTGTATTGTACTTGTCAAAAATTGTCACTCCTCATTATTTGTTTAAGTCAATTAAGGTCACAGAGGTGGAAAATGTCTGATATTTTCATGAATTCTGACAGGTCATATGAAGGGTAAATCAAGGTATACGGTGGTATACTCAGTTTTTGTTTGCCTGGGTATGATCATTTAATCTTTCGATGTTGTTATAATCTTCTGGAACATCTACAACCCCAGTTCCTACTTTCATTTGAAATTCAGGTGATATATCCATCTCTAGTAGAGTTTTAAACTGTTAATTACTTCATTATAATATATACATTCTCAGTAAGTTTATTTGGTTTATATTCTTCATTTTATACATTTCAGAAATGTGATCTTTCTTTGTTCCTAATTGCCCAGCTTCATATATTAATTAAGCCCATTCTTTTTTATTTACTTGAAAGTTTTGAGTGGTTGCAATGACCATGCAGTCTTTGAACTAATGAACTTTATTTTGATTTCCGACGAGGAAGTTTTTAAGATTTCTGAGAGTTTGTAATACATATGTTTCTATAGCTAAGTGTACCACCACTCCTCAGGAATGACACATAGCTGATATTAAATGTTTTGGATTCAAATTTTATGTTTTGAAATGTTAACAAAAAATAGTAATCTCCATATAATGAGGTCCGGGAATGTCTTGAGTGTATCCAGAAACAGATTCTGATGAAGAAGATAAAAAAATGATTAGCATGAAGCCATTTGAGTTTGAGGGGTCTCTGTGAGCCACATTAAGCTGCGCTTGGCCTACTAGCTTCCTGTTGGCCTGGTTTTCAGTGAGAGGAGAGCAGGCATGTGCGAGGAAAACATATCAGGAAAATATTTAGTATTTGATGAGTTTTAATCATTCTCTGGATAGACACTGTCTACTGCGGTATAAAGCTGGGCATTTTGTATATATTTGGTCTGTTTTCACTTTGGTGAGTAAAATTGTTGTTTAAAAGTAACTTGAAAATATCTTCCCTGTTCATTACCACTGAAATCTTCATGTTCCGTTTCTTAGAGGAAATTCAATTATATTTTTTTTCTAAATTGTATTAGAAAAGAAACAATGATTGTCACATGGAATCTAGCAGTTTTTACTCAGTTGTATATTTATTGGATTATCTCAGAGCAAATTGGATTTCTCCAGATTTATGGAGACGGTAATCAGAAATGATTGATATATGGGCCCTCATGTTTACAGGGAAAATTCCCTCATTTAGAGCCTGACAAATCTTTAATCTGTTGCTTCATTTCTAATAGAAATTAATGATTTGAATCTTCTATTTCTTGGCTAAGTTACAGTTAGATTAGTTTCTTTGGAGCTTATGTGGTTAAAAAATTAATTTAGAAAAAGGAGTAATTATAAACTTATACTCTTTATTAATGTTCTTTTTTAATTAATAAATTCAATGACTAATGATTTTCTTTACTGTCTTGTGTGTATATACGACTGCCCTTAGCAATGTAAAGGCCGGTTTACACTATGCATCTTGACACATGCATCTAAACTCATGCTTCAATTTTGCCTCATGCATCTTCTTATTTACACTATGTGTCTAGATGCATGCATCTTTAGAATATTTTGTAAAGATGAAATTTATCTACTAAAAAAAGTAACAATGCCTTCAAATTTCATTTCCAAATTTATTTTAGCTGAACAAATCAATCTTAATTTCCTTTTTATGATAATTCTTGGAAGATATAATTTATATTTATTCCAAAACAAAAACTCCTCTATATTATAATGATCAAATAAGTTTTTTCTAATTGTAGTTTTAATCAATATTTTCGGTTTTTGTGTATCTTGGGAAGCTATTTTTGAAACTATATGAAAAAAATAAGGCTCATGATTCAATATCAACTCTGACCTTTCTTTTCATTGGTCAGTTCTAATAGAAATTAATGAATTGAACAAGTTCTATTCCATCTAAGTTCAAGATGCAACACCCTTTTAATTTGACACAAGGGGCTTTTACACTATGAATCTTGGCACATGCATCCAAGATGCATGTGTCAAGATGCATAGTGTAAACCGGCCTTTAGATTTCATAAACATGATAAACATATGATAAAGGAAGTCTTGGCTGTGACATCACACAGACATAAACACAGAATTTATTATGAGAATATTTCAAGATATCCTCAACAGTTCACAAGGTCAGAGTATTAAATCTAATTAACCTCTCTACTTAATTACTGGTGTATTTTATGTTGGATATAAATGGGAACACTCAAGTTGTCAGAGTGCATCATAAACTCTAGACTCCATTTTGTTCATCTTCCTGGCTTTTGCAGAGAACACATGCACCTGCAGTTATGCTGATTATGACGAGTTGACAAGAAGTTTATGAGTTTTTGAGATCAGAAACATTATGTAGTATGTTAGAGTAGAGTTCCCATATATACAGTGTGTAGAGTTGAGGGGAAATGACCCCTTCTTGTGTGGTTTTACTGGTTTACAAGTTCACACGTAATGTTTGACTCTGGGGACAATACTGGAAACTTGATCCCCAAGGAGTCACATACTTTTTGAGGAAGAATATCTGAGAAAAAAAATTGAACAAGTTAAGGGAAATTTATCATTTCAATTGATATGAAGGGGGAAGAGATGGAGAGTGATTCATTTTTTAGAGCAGGTAATGTAACTGTATGAGATACTGGCAAAAGTTATATGTGATAAAGTCAAGGATGCAAGGTCTAGTTTTTTAAAGTAAGAAAAATTTCCTTGATCAGATTGTCAGTTTAGAAATGAAATAGATGAAGATAATAATGATCCATCTAAAAAACAAAACAAGCAATATCATATCTGTAACATGTGTAAACAGGATATAAAACAGTTACCCCTAGAAATTCCAGAGTTGGGATTAGGTCCCAAGGAGGAGTAAGCTTCCCCTGTTGACTGGTCACACCGGCTCTGAGCCGTATGTATTGATCAGGTAGAACTCGGATTATGTCTTGTCAACCTGTGGAAAGCTTGGTTAACTTTGTCATGTGAAGAAATTTTTTTGTGATTTCTCTGTTTGACTATTGATTTAAAATAACCACTGAGACCTGCTTCACAAGCTGTCTCGACACACCTCTAACCTCAGTCATTGATTCTAGACACTTGTTGCAGTCTACACTGATTTCAGTTCACATCAAGGTTGGTTTCTCTTTTTAAGTTTTAACACTTGAAGATTCAGTTATGAACCTTGTAGCATTCTTGTTGGGAACTCACTTAGTTAATGACATAGAGAAGCCTTGAGAATCTAAGGACACATTCTAGATGGTATATGGAGAAATTATAGGAAATGCCATTACAGAGTTTATCTGTGTGTCAGAAGCATGCATTATCTGCTGCTGCCAGGCCTAATGTTTTTAGTGTCAATGAATCGAACTCAAAAAGCCATCTATGTAACAACTGCAGCGAGACTGATATAAAATTATATTGACTCAGAGGGAATGTGCTTCAATCCTTCCCACTCAGATTATTTCTTGGAGGGAAAAGCTTTTAATTTTACATCAGTTGACATAGATGTTTTCAGTGATCACTTTCTCAAATGTTATGCCTATGTAGTTCATATAAATTAAATGTTTATTATTTATTACAGACAGTGAATCTTCATTGAATCAAGGAGGATCCAGTAACGACTCCAAGCTACCAGCGTTAGGAAGCAGAGAGAACACAATCCGATCAGAAAGTGCCCTCGGCCCAACCAGAGGGGACCGCTATTCTGAAAAAGTTCGCTCAGCCTCAGAAAATGGGGCATTCTTCACAAACATGCCAAAACTGGCCTCAACAGCGGATGTGGAATTCAAAGAGTGTACAAATACTCCATCATATTTAAAACTTAGTTGTGCTGTGAGTGGTTATGGGAGATATAGTCAGTACAGTTCATATAAATCTATAGAGAAACGCTCACCATATTCTAGCTGTTCATCTTTACAATCGGATTACAAAATGCCGGTCACCAGAGTGACCTCCCCTATGAGAAGGACTTCTGCCTCAAACAGTACTCTAGAACTGGGCCTTATATGTCCCCAGCCCTTAGTGTATGATAACGGACTTGTTACTAATGGTGCATCAGGGAACGGACAGGGTGTGTTACCAGACGAACACTACCCCACAGGAGACAAACAACAGGTAAACATTACTGGTGTGGAGGGTGGGGTGGGGGAGGCATGCACTGTCCTTAAGGACTAGATATCATTGTGCACATCTACCTCTTAATCTTACAGTTAGATACAGTGATGAAAATAGCCAGATCAAGAGTATCAGGAAATCATTCTAATAGTTTTTGCCGTAATTAAAAAAAAGATGAATATTAATGAGTTGACTATTTACTTTGAATTTAATTTTGTGTTCAGAACTTTAGATACATCATTCGAGTTCATAAGCTGGTAGGAATAGATTTATTGGATTGTGTCTGTTGAGCTAAATATACTTGTAATATATCATGTTTATATAATGAAACTGTCCAAAGTAATTCTTGAAGAATTATCCCATTCATCGTATTAAGTGTATCCAAGTGACAGAAATGAAGAATCTGATATGCTGTGTTAGACTTGAGTTATGACTCTCCTGGATCTATTTTTAGGATGGGGAATACTTCCTGAGACTTACCCAGCAGTGGGAAGATCGATTAACATCCCACTGTCGTCAGATAGAGGGAGACCTAGAGAGTCCCAGCACCCCAGAGGATGGTAAGGAATTAGTTCTTATACTGACGATAGGTCTAGTAACATCAAAAAGTCCACACTCCCCCAGTGTGTAGGTTTATCATGCCATAGGTTAAATTTGCATCCATATACTGGAAATCACTTTTTATTTATCATACTAATCATGAGAACTTTATGATAGTGCTGGTCATGCATAATTACGCACATGATACAGGATTGTGCATTTCTATTTGGGATGAATGCTGTGAAGGATCAGGGCAAAACACATAAAATTTCAATAAACTCGCGTATTATAGAATTCCTTAAGATTATATACACACTGAGCAATGACCACAATTCGTGAAAATTTTGTCTCGCTAATAAAGAATCATTTTATTTTTGTGCTTTGAGAGTTCTATCTCAACAGCGAAAATAAGGTGTCATGGCTGTAAAATATAAATGATCTACAGTACAGTTGAACTTTTGGTATCTCAAACACCAACAGCTCAAATATCATGGATATGTCAAAGTGATTTGGAAGTCCCAATGACTTTTTTTCCTTGTGAATTTTACACTAAATATCTTTCAAGAATTTTTATTTTTTCGCTTGGTGCAATCAAGTTTGAGATAACAAAATAAGACTGTATTTAAAAGTTCCAGTATTCCTTCTGGTAGTAGTTTATCGTAGTAATGGAAGTCATTTATGATAGTGCTGGTCATGGAGGAGGAGAATTATATTTGTTCTAGGTTATAGTTAGAGCACTATATACATGATACATTTGTGCATTTCTATTTGGGATAATGATCGTAGACCGAGTATTGAAGGATAACAAGGCAACACACATTTAGAAACATTTTTGGCCATACCTAATATACAAACCATTTGTCAGCGCAACCCCTCCGCTCTACATATATACAGATGTGTAGTTTTGTAAACTTGGATTCCCGCACTAAAAACTTAGGTTTTTGGCCATACCTTTTATATAGAGATGAACAGTTTGTCAGCCAACTCCTCACCGCTGCACAGAATATTTGTATTTATACACACCACTGTGCATATTACCACCCTATATTTGTAATTTCACACTTTCCAACCTTCACATAATATACAGATACAGTTTGTTCACAGACAAACTGTTGTACATAGTTTTGTCAACCTATGTATTTAGCACATTGTGATTATTTTATCCCAAAGAGTTTTGCCTATTATTCAGATATTTTTTTTTATTTAATCATTTTGATTCCATTATTTAGTACAACTTAGTGCACATTTAAATGCATCAACAAGATCATTTTGATGTGATATTTTTAGAATTATTGCCGTTTTTGACTAATGATAGTGCATGATTATGTGTTTCAAAAAATATAACTTTTTCTTTGATTGTCATTTAAAACCAGAACAGAATAAAGCAAGGAATTCACAAGATCTGTTTCGTGAATGTAAAGAGTCTATTTAAGTGAGGTTTGATCACTTGCAGGCTGTTGTTTTTGATTACATAATTTTGATTTTTATGTTCGCAGTTGATCATTTAAACAACAAAATGAATTTTAGATTTTGTACTTTGATCAAACTGATAAATATTATTATCTGAAATTGATGATTTAAAAAACTTCTAGAAATTGCTTAAGTGTAAAGATTAACATGAAAAATCAGACTTCCTACCTTTTGTAAATAAATTCAAACTCCATATTACAAAGACTTCAAAAATGAAATTTAGATATAAATGTGTAAAATTGCATGTTTTTTAAAGACAGATTACATTTTTAACATTTGTCTAACAGCTGTCCCTTTTGTTTGACAGTGCGAGGTAAAATCCGAGCAGCTGTGGGTAAAGCTAATCTGCTGATCTCTCAGAAGTTTAAGCAGTTCCGGGAGCTGTGTGCTGAACACATGGTGAGTGATTTACCCTGAAATAGTTGAAGCTTAGTGGAGAAGAGAGCATTCATGTCCTCTTCTCTTACAGGTCTAGCAACAAAATTTTATTCAGTATGTTCAAGTTTCTTCAATAATAACATAATTAAATCCAAGGTCATTTAATACTCTGTTATTTGAAATGGGCACATGATCAAAAATAGATTCTTGATTTGTTATTGTGTAAAGACACTGTTTTGGAAACCCCAAATTAGCTTTTCAGAATATTCTCTCTCTCTTTTTTTATATTGATAATTCCAAAAAAAAAAAATGTTTTGCTCAATGCATATGTCGACATTTATAAAATCTTTTTAATTTTTTGCATGGGAAATAGCACAAAATTCTTGGCGGAACAAGTACAAGAAATGTTCACCTTTATGCAATTAAAAAAAAATGAAGGGATTGTAATATATTTATCATGTTTATTTTAGAATCCTTCTGAGGATGGTAAGGTGTTGAAGTGGGCAGACCTACAGGGGTTCTGGGATATGATTAAGATCCAGGCGGACAATATTGATGACCACTTTGCGGAGCTGGACCTGATGAGACAGAATGGATGGAAGGAACTCGCAGTCCATGTAGGTCACAATGTGCAGTAAAGTCAACAATGAAAACTGCTAATATTGCTTAAATATCTTGAATTTTTCCTCACAAAAATAACTGCATTATCTGCAATATAAGGGATTAATTTTTATTATTATTTTATTGAAGAGCTTGTTTTTATTTATCAAAATTTTCTTTTTAAACATAAGAAATTTTTTTTTCTCTCTTTTTCCATGTCAGACCAAACATTTTTCTACTTTCTAGAATATGCAACTTTTTTCTCTCTGTTTTTTTATATGTCAGACCAGTGATGTATTGTTCAATTGAAAAAATAGGCATCATATATCCGTATCAAGTTTTTGCACCTAATGCATTTGTTGATGTTTGAGTTGCTTAGAAGTGGATCGATATAGTTATTTAATAACATCTAGCATGTAGGAGATTATCTGATCAAGAGAAAATTGGGTCACAGTAATATAATTAGCTATTGATTTTCTGCTCCATTAGAAATAGATAGTAGCAAAAGAACCATTAAACCACTAATAGAATGTATAAAAACTCCAACAGCATAAAAATAAACATTAATTTATACACATATATGAACCAGACTCTGAGTTGGGGTATTATTTACATATTAAGGTCAGACATAATCCTGAAATCTCTTTAATGTTAATATCTTTTTAAAGTTCCCTCCTGTGTATAGGCTGTTCCTATTTAAATGTGTTGAAGGATAAATTCAATGGGGATTTCTTAATGTAATTGAGCAATTGTATCAATCTGATTACAGACATAATGTATCATAAGATCTCTTGTCCAGGCATTTATGTTTGAGGTTTCAAGCCGTTTATATATATACATGTAGAATAGAAATGTTTTCAAAACTATTTAGCAATTGTATTTTTCATATAATCCCAAAAAGATTTCCACAGAAATAATTTTTTGAGTACAGAGAAGATTTTTTTATTTTAAATAGAGCATAAATTTATATATCATTTTTGTTTAGATTCCTAAAAAATAAAGTACATATCTATTGTACAAAAATAATGCATTCAGTAAAGTAGAACACCATTATATTTACAGAAATGCTATAAATGTAATTTTGTTTTGTAGTCAAGAGGAAGTTCTGTAAATTCAAGTCCAAAGTCCGGAAGTATATCACTGAGTAATGGTAGCACACCTAGCGGAACACCGGGATCTCGAAGGAAAACTCCCAAAGCAAAAGACACGCCAGATTCCTCGCCCGAGAGAACGGAAAAAATGAGGGCAGCAGCAAAGGCACGCGAGGAGGCGCGCAAGAAAATGCTGGCGGATCGACGGGCAGCAATGAAACAGAAACAAAAACAGGAGGATGTGGAGATATTCGTCTCCTGAAAACGGATGATAATGTACGAAAATGTACAAGTCTGTCGAGGTGGTATTCAACTCCTCAAAGAAGTGAAAACAGACCTTATTTATTACTGAACTGCCAAAGTGTCAAGTATTCTGAAGCAAGTACTGGTGCCATAGAAAAGGTGTTATGATTTCATTTTGATGTGAACTGAACAAATTCAAAAGGCCAAGAGAAAATTTCGGAAGATTTTTAATAGTGATATCGCACACTATTCGTGGCCAGCAAGTTCACTATATACTCCCTGTCTGAAAAAAGATTGGATTTTACTTGTATCTGATGTTGTTATGGCTTGGAAACTTTGTGGTTGATATCCAATGTGCAATATTTGTGAATTCCAAGGTTTCGCTGTGTGTATTGCATTGTTGACATCCTGGGGTAATTTGACCATCATGTATAAGTGGTCATGGGTATTTATGTCGCTGTTGTTGGGAACAACAGATTCAACATAATGCATATTTATTTACAATGCCAAATGTGCCAAGAGGTATTTTGGTAAAGAGAATTTTGCAAGGTTTTGAGGAAAAATGTTTTCTCTAGGGGGAGAATATTTTGTTTATGCATACAATATTCACGTTTTAAACACTGGAACAGAAAATTTATGCAAATCTAGTCATCAGTGAGAAACAATCAATGAGCATCTAAATGATTTGAAAAACAGAGAATTTTATGACTCGTTATGCATTGTTCTGCTCTTGGGATAAATAAACATATGTAATATATTTTTCTTATCTACAACCATTTTGAAAAAAAAGTGGAATGGATTTTCCAGACTTCAAACTTTCAAAAAACTTTCGCACTTCGAATTTGTATTTGAAAGATTGATGTCTGGTGAAATTGGATTGTTAAAAAAAGCTGGATATTTTGTTGAATTTCCCAAGACAAATTCCTTGCAAATATTTCTAAGGGAGGTAATTCAGATTGGCATGAAATTTTTGCTTCGTTTCGTATTAAATGATATATGTATAAATATAGGTGTATAGATATTTTGCTCATGCTTACATATAACATTGCTCATATGTTGAAGCCATTTTAAATAAGACCCATTTTTCTTCTACCTTCTGTTCAGAAATAGATTCAAAGCAGTTAAAATAGATGATCTGCACATGTTGAAATTGAGTTACTTTTTTTGCATGCAATTTTTAAAAATTAAATTCTTGTCTATGGAGATATTCACTTGGATTTTTAAACAATTGTTGTTTTAACCACCATGAATATTCTTTGTTTTAATGATTGCATTACAAATGTGTAAGAATTGCTTGATAGCTTTCTTAAATTTTTCTATTAAACAATAAAATCAGTCGTACACACACCAGTGTATGGACATGTTTATGATGAATCTCATAGCTCTCTCATTGTCGTCAGTTATTTATTTGTTACTTGTTAATGAGTTGCATCGGTTATCATATGGTTATAAATATCGTATTTTGTTATTAGAGCCAATGTTTGTGTTGTGAATCCATTGTATCGCAGAACTTTTATCACTTATGGTACTTCATCATACCAAGTTTTCATTTGTCTAAATGCTGTTCTTTTTTTTCTCTTGGAAAATTTTTTTTTTTCATTAAAATTGTCTTTCTGTCAACCCAGGGGGAAAAAATATCCTACAATAATACTTTATCAAAAAAGTAAATGTTGTGAATTTGAAACATATTTGTTAACATTAATGTTACAATAATCGCAGTGCCTATTTTATTTCATTCAATAAAATGTTACCAGATTACTTGTTGATTTCTTATCTATCACAAGTGAGTTATCAGGAATTTTGATACTTCCTTATCGAAAGGATGTACTTTAATTTGTACACATAGATTTTCTCACTGTGTAAAATTTCATGCAAGAGTTTAGCAAGTTATTTACATAAGTACTGAGCATCATGAACTCACAGCTAGCTGTCTGACTTAAGAATTGGGCATCCATTTTAAAATTAGATAATGTACTTACTACCTATTGCAACCTTAAAATATTATATAATATTCTCTAGCCTTGGGCTTGTTAGAAGAGTAGCGGATCAGAAAATAAAGGATAGCGAAGATGATCTTCTCAAATACCAGGGATAAGTGGAAGTGATGAAGCAGTCCCCAAAACATTTATTAATAGGGCCATGCAATAACATCACTATTCCAGTAAATTTTGAATTGTTAACAAAATTTGTTAATTCATACTGTGATACTTTTTTCTGTACCAAAATACCAGCACAGTGCTTGGTCTTGGAATTATGAAAATTAAAAATTTCAGAAGTGTTTTCAATTGTGTCAATTAGAAAGCTGCTGTTGAAGTTTGGTTTAAAACTGTAGTTAAATAAACACAAACTATTTCATTACAATGTATTTATCATTGTTATATACATTCTGAAGGAAACAAATAACCTCTAAAGGGGATTAGAAAAGATATCTTAACTGCTTTGAAAATAATGTACATGTAATACATATCTCAATACAGTTACGGTAAAAAGCAATAAATTGCAATAAGACATTCTTGGCTGATATCCAGCCCTATTTTTAAAATATATTTTCCTTGTTAAATGAATTTTTAGATATCTTGACCATGTTAAATTCTAAATAATAAGGTAACTTTGACTGAATTTATATATATTTTTTTAATTTAATAGTGCCTGAAATTGCACTTTTTCTTGAAGCACACAAACATTAATTCATTTGCATATCCAATGATTTGAAGCATTGCAAAATTCCTAAAATGATAATTGAATGAAACATTCCCCCAGAGTGTTGCAAAGGGAAGGCAGAAAATTCCATTATTATATTTTTAGTTGCATACATGTAATGTAGCAGGAAATAACCAAGATCAAAGAAGGGGAAAAAGGAATTTTTTGTCTTGATAAAGAGAAATAGTGTAGGCTAATATTTATACTGGTATATACAAGAAAAAATTGCTACCGGTATATGACCCCCCCCCCCCCCCAAAAAAAAAAAGCTATAACTTTTGCATGCCAAAGATTTCAAAATAATAATGTTTAATATTTTGATAATACGTGTAAAATAAATCTGAGTCATTTTAATATGAAAAGGGAAATAACTCAATCCTATTATATATGTAGTTACTCTAATAGCAATTATCTATAGGTTATTATTTTAATTGATCAGTGTAGAATATTCAGCCTAACGTAGCTGTGCCTGAAAATCTAAATCCAATATTTTGACCTCCAGGTTAGCTAGTGGCAAGTCAGATATATCTCGGCGGACAGTAAATTGCAGTTAAAGGATGATTTGATCGAATGTTCAATGTTTTAAAATTAGACATGCACTTAATTTCATGAGTGAAACAGGACTTTTTTTTTAATAGCTTTATTTGTGCAAATTTAGCATTTGTGAAAATATTTTTCTGTCTCACAATTAAAATAAATATCCAATTACATGACATTAATTACACTCTTTTCATTGCCTAATAATAATGTTTCTCTAGATCTGTAATGAGGCTTTGTAGACCGTAACAACAGCAGCTCTGCTGTGAAATGTCATAACTCAGCAATCGTGGAACTAAACTAAGAGGCCCATGGGTCTTATAGGTCACCTGAGCATCATGCAACAACTTTCCAATGATTGAATTTGGTTCATGTTTTAAGCTAGATGCCATATGGCATTCACAATTTTGAAAGATCTAGAGGCACCATTGCTCATCATAATTATACATTTACATGTGTAGCAATTGCTTAGTTTGGTTACTTAATACCCATAGGCAGGGTAGGTGAACAAAAAATGCATTTCAACTAATCAGTAATATTCAGCAAAAATCAGTAGTGCCCCTTCCACACATGCCATGAACCCCTGACCATAGGTCCACACATTTTACAATTTTGGAAAAGGCACCATTGCTTATCAAAAATGTTTGATTAATACCAAGCAGCAGATTTCAAACAATTAATTCATTTTCAGTATATAAGTAGAGCCCCCCTCCCTCCATGGTACCCCTGACTCAGGGGCCTTGAAATTCACAATTCTGGAAGAAGGGCCCTTGCTCATAATAGCTATATATGTAGTTCATCTGCTTACAACCCAAGAGCAGAGATTTCAAAGATGTAATGTATTTTCATTATAAAATCAATAGAGACCCACCCTAACATCAGAACCCCCGACCCTGGGGCCACAAAATTCACAATTCTGGAAGAGGCATTCTTGCTCACCATAACTACTGGTAAGTTTATTTAATAGTATACCCAGGAGTGGAGATTTTCAAAGAAATACTAGTAATGCATTTTCACTACCGTATATAATCTATATAGCCTCACCCTAGCACTAGAACCCCTGGCCTTGGGGCCATGAATTTCACAATTTTGGTAGAGGACTCAATGCTCATTACATTCATGCTAACAGTTTGACTGCTTGATGTCCAGGTGTAAAGGTGTGGTTTTGGCCTAATCCCTCAGGCCCCAGGGGGGCAGGGACTGAAATTCATAAATTTTGTTCTTCTTCACCCATAGATGCCATATGCTAAAATTGGCTGAAATTGGATCACCTGGGTTTCAGAGAAGAAGCTGAAAATGTTCAAATGTTAACACACGACGCATGACGACAGATAACAATGAATACATGTAGCAATAGTAGCTAAGGTCAAAGTCACAATTTTTTTCCCCTTGTCGTCTTATAAAAGTGAGCTTTTTTTGTTTTTTTTAAATTAAATTTCATGAAGGGAATGATAATAAAAATAACTTTTTTTTTTTTATAATTAAAAATGTCATGGTGACAGAAACAAATCTTGTCTTTTGTCATTTCTCTCTGAGTTGACTAGACTTTACCTGTCTGTAAATATTTTCTGTTTGCATTGTCTCTCAATTCATTGGAAAAAGAAGAAAGCTTAAATCAGCATCAATTTCAAACATTTAATGTTTACTTCAAACATGTATTTTTACATGATCACAGGAAAAATACAAAAATCAATGTGATGAAATCATAATTTGAGATACTAGTAAGGTTTGCATTTAATAAAAAATAATTTTATAGCATCTGATTTTATAGTAATATAACAATATATTAAAATGTAAAGAAAAAGCTTGTTATACAAATAAAAAAAAAAATAAAATAAAGACATCTTAAGTCAATTCATTTTTGCTCTTACAATAGACAAAAATTCCAATGGACCTGCCATATGCTCACCCAAGTCTCTCAAGAAAAGCAAGACTTTTGACCTTGTAAAAGTTGTATTAGTTCTTATACTTTTTTTTTCAAAAAGAACATTTATCAAATCAGATTGAAAACTTTGGATCTCAATGACACTGTGACAAAATATTGAGTTTACAATGCACCACGATTTCTACAGGAAATTTGAAAGAATTCACTTCAATCATAAAAGGGATGTAGTCTTAATTATAAAATTTATACATGTATAGCCCTGATAATACCAGAGGCATCAGTCTTTGTTCTATGAAGGTTGATATTAACCAACTGGTCAATGTAAGCCATGAATGCAAAGGTTAATGATATACAGTCAAACCTGTTTTAAGAGGCCACTCGTGGGAGAATGACAAATTGGCCACATAAGACAGGTGGCCACCAAACCAATGATATTGTGTATTTATTTTCACACGTATCCATATCCAATTTAACACATTTAAAAACTTGGGAAATTTTTAAAAGTCAAATGAAATCCCCTTTAATGATAAAGAAATATACAGCCATAGAATTTGTATACATCACAGGAAATCAAAAAATGTTCTAACTTAGCATTTCCCTG
This sequence comes from Saccostrea cuccullata, assembly GCF_032062105.1. Classification (NCBI taxonomy): domain Eukaryota; kingdom Metazoa; phylum Mollusca; class Bivalvia; order Ostreida; family Ostreidae; genus Saccostrea; species Saccostrea cuccullata. The sequence goes on along the minus strand of NW_026935400.1, from coordinate 144,944 downwards.
ATGCTGTGTTAAGCTTTTTTTTTTTTTTTTAGTTTTTCTAGATATATATTTATTTATATAACATAAAAGGTTAAATGTGAGACTGACAATATATTGAGTTAAATATATTATGAAAATATTCAACAACTTACTTTGTATATTAAGAACACCAATAAAAATCTTTTAACAATAAATCATTTAATCATATTAATTAAATCCTTAAATCCTGATAGAATTCAAATTACACCTGCAATTATTGGTCATTAACTCATTATCAGCAGTTCATGAGGATACGAGGTCACGTGTCAGACGGAAGTCATGTGACAAAACAGACAAAATGGCCGCTGAAAACAGGCATGTTGAACGAACGGGACCTAAAAACACTGGCCACTGGCCGCGTTAGACAGGTGGCCGCTTAAATGAGTTAAAATATAGTGAAAAAATGAACGGGCGGGATTGAAACTGGCCGCTTATTATGATATATACTAAATGGGACCAGTTGGCCAGTATCTCACCAATATCAGCCCAACTGAGATTTTGTAACTTTGGACCCAATAGAGAAAAATGTTACAGATTAATAGATCACTTTTGTCTCCTAGATGCTCAGCAGTAAGATTTTTAATGATAATACACATTTTGAAAACACAATAAATTTGTCTCAAAAAGGGGGCCTGAGCTGAGGGGATAAATATGTCACAATTTGCTTGTAAACCTCTAGGTGAAGAATTGTACCAGGATTTTACAAAATATGGTCAACTTCATCCAATCCTGTGGTCTAAAGAAGTTTGATAGAGGGTTGTTGCAAATGGCTTTCCTGAAAAGTATTCATGAGTATTGATAAGAAATTTGTAAGATCAACTTTATCATGATGGTTCAAGCTCAATCCACCAACCACATCTGAGACCACTTGCAGCATTGTTTCCTTTCGTGCACAGATACTATGAACATGCCATTCATTTTTTGAAATTGGCTCTGACAAACATTTCAGTAAAAAACAGTTTACAGTGTTACGATTGACACACATAGAGAAATAGAAAAAGAATAGTGGTATGTACCTGAAAGACTCAGGTGATGTAAATAATTACCAATAGAAAAACAAATTCTGATTAAATAATTTCAACTCGAGACATTAGAGCAATTGACGGAATAACAAGAACTAATTTTTATTAAATACAGAACAAAAAAAACAATGGAATGATCTGTTAAAAAATGTTACATAATTTGGTCACTTCATATTTGTTGTCATTTGCTGTTTCTCAGATTAAATTAAGCATAAAAAAGATTCATAACAACTTAACTGTAAATGCACCTCTCTGATGTAAACGTGATTGAGTAATATGTCACTCTCTAATGAATTTTTTCCGGTGAAAATAAGTATGTTTCCACAATATCAAACCTATTTATTTTCTTTTCCACTACAGTAAAAAATAAAAATGTGCTTACAACATTAAAATCACCACCACAAAAATTCTACCACCCAATTCAATGATTATGTTTGTGTAGAGTTATCTCCCTTTGCTCATACATTTATAACTTGTACATGCATTCTGTTTTTATTTTCTCTGTATTTCACATACTACATGTATTTATGTGGTTTTGGAGAAAATAAAGGAACTATTATAAAATAAAATAAATAAAATCTGGAGATTAATCTAAAATCATACGACTATCAACTAAATATATTAAGCACATTGTTATGAGACTTAAAAAAGAAAACAAACCTGAACAAAATATAACAAAAGATCATATACATGTATTATAACATCAAAGCACTGAAACATATTAATGAGATTATTATACATACAGACACACAGACAACAAAACACGTACTTCAACAACATTCTAGATATGCAGCAGTTCTCAACACAAAAAATAGTTTTACAACACTAATGCTTGATCATACAAGTGTTTTCCTCAAACAGATCATATACTACATATGTTTACAATAGTGAATCAATCAATGTGAATGATATACATGTGTACAGGTAAAAAAAGTTTGATTACTCCACCTACAAAATGTGAACAAAAAATAACAAGCCTGACGGAATGTATTTCATACAACTCAGACAAATGGCTGACAATTTAAGTGACAAAGATCATGCATTGCAGCATGATGTCTTTTTCTTGACAAAATTTTTGCCACAACAATCTATAAATCACCTACGCCAGCGGAAAATATGTAGGAAACAGGTGTGAATTTAAAATATATGATGAAAATGGAAGTTTGATAATTAAACTATGTAGTAAAAAATATATCATATTTCTGAATAAAAAATATTATTCAACTTAAAAAAACATACCAAGTTGATTAAAAATGAATAGAAAATAATTGATTGCTAAAAATCCAATACAGTATGTTTAAACATCTAGTAATATTATTTTTTTGGACAAAGTAGAACATTTTTTGATCAAATCACAATGTAATGAAGACTTACATTTCAAATACAAATAAACATGTATCAAAAAAAAAAAACTCTCCACCACATTCCTCACACTGAAATTCAAGACAGCTGTGTATAGAACATTTAAAAAAAAAAAAAGGGAAAAAATTTATTTTATGCAAATGGAATGCGTCTGAATTTTCTGTACATTGAGGACAATCAGAGGCAGGTAACAAGAGTGATGTGCTGGCTTAGACCCACAACAGAAACAAATATATATCAACCATCCTTATAATATCTCGACCCTTAATCAATTCAAATGACATTCCAAACATGATATTTAAAAATACCACTTTTAGTTAATGAAGCCATTTTTCATGCTGATTTTCCTCATACATGTATTTACAATTGCCTTAGCTGGAATGTAACATTTCTTTGCAGACTTCCATAAGAAAAAGCATTAAAATTCAAAATTATGCAACCTATGACAAAAAGACATATCACCTTTCCCTTACAGGTCATGTTACTATTTAAGACAAGCCATGTAGAATGAAAATTGTGAACTTGTGCTAGGTTATACTTGACAAACATGTCGGACGAACTTTAGTAACACTAAATATTTATTGCCTGGTCAGAATTTCTTCTGACCCTGAGATTATTAGCATTGTGAACTGGTATTGTTATTGCTGCTTCCAGAGTTTTTAATTTTATTAAAAATATGTTTGAGGCCTGAAGTCTTTTTTTCCTTCTTTGATTTCTTGACTGAGGATTCGGGGCCCATGGAGGTGATATCCGTGTGCTCCATGGGTTCACAGGAGTGCTGTACGGGCCCCGACCCCCGGCTGATCAGACTGGCGGAGGAATTATCCGCCGACGAAGTAGAGGAAATGCTGATGGAGCTGGGCGAGGTGGGTAAGGGGTGGAACTGTGACAGCTCATCTCTCACGTTTGCGTTGCTTCCAGCATGAAATCCGAGACCCCCTGGTGCGATGTCCGATGACGGCATCGATGACGACGACGAGGAAGATGACAGAGATGAAGGAGAAGAGGAAGACGTTGTCAGAGATTTAGATCCATATCTACAAACATTTAATGGATATTATGCATGAAAAGGTTAATTTCACTTTTATAACAAAAAAAAAATAATTTACACTAAAGCATGTTTATAGTGAACATTGCTTATTATGTATTGATGCTTATAGTGAAGTGATTTTCATTCCCTGTGTGTTTTAAACATATTGTGAATCTAATGGATATAACAAATTATGTAATGAAGCACAATTTCTCTTTCCTGGAACTTTGTTATAAGCATGTTTTACTGTAGATTATCAGAAATTCACAATCAATATTTATTACTGATATATTTTTACTTCTAAATACTCCCAGTGATTTGTAATTACTCATGATTACACATGAATATTTTCATTTCTATTCGTTTTCTCTGCGAAAACTCTTTTAAAGTTAGGTGAGTTTATATCCTGACAAGTCAAATGGAATGTAAATTTCGCCAAGTGAAAGGCCATGAGGGAAGGAGGCCTAATATGAATATAAAACTTGTGCCTCTGTCTTTTTGTTGACATCAGCGGGCGGGGACTATTGAAATTGACATGGGAGGCCTTGTGTAATTTAAATCTTTTAGACAACATTTTTTAAAATCTAGACTAAAAATGTTGTCTAAAAGATTCAAATTACACGAGACCTCCGATGTCAATTTCTATAGTCCCCGCCCCCTGATGTCAAACAAAAAGACAGAAGCACAATTTTTGTATTCAATCACTGTATAATTTCTTGGGTATGCAAGGGACATCAAGGAAAGTTGGAAACATGGGATAAATTATCCCAAGTTTCCAACTTTCATTGATGATCTGGCTTGTTAATATTTAGTTTCTTCTGACTACTTATGTAGATTTCTAACTTACCCTGACATCTGTGGGTCCAGTGGTGCTTTGATGGCTTTAGAGAGTCGGTCCCAGAACCAGTCTTTCAGGTCCTGTTTGGTGAAGTCACACAGAGTGACATGACGTAACACCTGGGGCACCTGTATCCCCGACTCAATCAGCACAGGAATCAGCTTCTTACTCCTGGCACCTTCAAGCAAAGTGGTTTTTGATCAACTACCTGTACTTCTTTTATTATTTTTCCCCAAAACTTATTTCAAATCTTGAAGTTTTTACTTGGTTATAGACAGCTAAAATACTTAAAGAAAAAAAATCCTAAGCCAAAAGGCTCAAGTTTTCAATACATGTATAAACAAATAATTTTTTTTTTCAAAATTTTTAGCTCTGCTGAACTTAAACATGTTACACCATGCCCTACTTTAAGATTCTATTGATAAATGCATTACGAATAATACTTTATTGATCCTAATTCAGTGTGTTCTACTGTATAACAATAACTATACTGAAAAAATACCTGGAGACAAAGCATGGGCGAACTTGACCTGGAAATCAGCAGCAGCACTGTTCTGGTAGTTCTTGGACATGATGATGACCATACGTTTGCATCTATAAACATATAATGATCCAATTCAGCAAAGAATTCATTATTCAGAGAAACAAAACAATTTTATTAAATTAAATGAATGTCTCTGAATTTTGGAAAATATACACACATAGATGAGCTTAATCCCCATAAAGTAACAACACTTTATACAACAAAAATTGTATATGTATTTTTCAACAATGCCACATGTATGTATCACAAGGAATACAAGAGATGTTTGTGAAACACTTATGCCCCCCTCCCCCCAAATTGGATTTTTCCTAAGTCCAAAAGTGCATAACTCTGTCTAAAATGGTGCAATCGTACCCAAAACAAAACTTGACTTAGATATTCAGCTGAAAAATCTGTATACTAAATTTTATTTCATTATGTGCAACCTCTGCAAAGAAAATGAACGGAAACTGCAAATAATTGGAATTTTTCTAAGTCAAAGGGGCATAACTCTGACAAAAAGGTTGTGATCGAACCCAAAACAGAACTTGTCCTAGATATTCAGCTGAAACATCCGTATACTAAATTTCATTTGAATATGTGCAACCTCTACAAAGAAAATGAATGGAAACGGCAAATAAGTGGAATTTTCGTAAGTCCAAGGGGCATAACTCTATCAAACAAGAGGCCCATGGGCCACATCGCTCACCTGAGAAGCTTTGACCATTCTGTTCTTTACCAGATTTCCCCCTTGTTATACATAATGCATCCCCACCCTACCCCACTGATCATAATTTAGACATTTTGAAATCTACACTACCCCATGATCCTTTTATGGACACATATGTTTCAGCTTTTTTGGCCCAGTGGTTCCTGAGAAGAAGATTTTCAAAGATTTGTCCTATATATTTCTATGTAAAACTTTGATTCCCCTATAAGGGCCCCGCCCTTCCCCCGGGGGTCATGATTCCTACAATTTAGAATTTACACTACCCCAGAATGCTTCCACATAAGCTTCACTTTTTCTGGCCCAGTGGTTCTTGAGAAGAAGATTTTCAAAGATTTTTCCTATATATTTCTATATAAAAATTTGATTCTCCATTGTGGCCCTACCCTTCCCCCGGGGGGTCATGATTTGAACAATTTAGAATCTACATTATACCAGGATGCTTCCACATAAGTTTCAGCTTTTCTGGCCCAGTGGTTCTTGAGAAGAAGATTTTCAAAGATTTTTCCTATATATTTCTATATAAAACTTTGATTCCCCATTGTGGCCCCGCCCTTCCCCCGGGGGTCATGATGTGAACAAATTAAGAATCTACACTACCCCAGGATGCTTCCACATAAGTTTCAGCTTTTCTGGCCCAGTGGTTCTTGAGAAGAAGATTTTCAAAGATTTTTCCTATATTTTTCTATATAATACTTTGATTCCCCATTGTGGCCCCGCCCTTCCCCCGGGGGTCATGATGTGAACAATTAGAATCTACACTACACCAGGATGCTTCCACATAAGTTTCAGCTTTTCTGGCCCAGTGGTTCTTGAGAAGAAGATTTTCAAAGATTTTTCCTATATATTTCAATATAAAACTTTGATTCCCCATTGTGGCCCCGCCCTTCCCCCGGGGGTCATGATGTGAACAATTTAGAATCTACACTACACCAGGATGCTTCCACATAAGTTTCAGCTTTTCTGGCCCAGTGGTTCTTGAGAAGAAGATTTTCAAAGATTTTTCCTATATATTTCAATATAAAACTTTGATTCCCCATTGTGGCCCCGCCCTTCCCCCGGGGGTCATGATGTGAACAATTTAGAATCTACACTACACCAGGATGCTTCCACATAAGTTTCAGCTTTTCTGGCCCAGTGGTTCTTGAGAAGAAGATTTTCAAAGATTTTTCCTATATATTTCTATATAAAACTTTGATTCCCCATTGTGGCCCCGCCCTTCCCCCGGGGGTCATGATGTGAACAATTTAGAATCTACACTATACCAGGATGCTTCCACATAAGTTTCAGCTTTTCTGGCCCAGTGGTTCTTGAGAAGAAGATTTTCAAAGATTTTTCCTATATTTTTCTATATAAAACTTTGATTCCCCATTGTGGCCCCGCCCTTCCCCCGGGGGTCATGATGTGAACAATTTAGAATCTACACTATACCAGGATGCTTCCACATAAGTTTCAGCTTTTCTGGCCCAGTGGTTCTTGAGAAGAAGATTTTCAAAGATTTTTCCAATATATTTCTATATAAAACTTTGATTCTCTATAATGTCCCCACCCTTCCCCCGGGGGTCATTATTTGAACAATTTAGAATCTACATTATACCAGGATGCTTCCACATAAGTTTCAGCTTTTCTGGCCCAGTGGTTCTTGAGAAGAAGATTTTCAAAGATTTTTCCTATATATTTCTATATAAAACTTTGATTCCCCATTGTGGCCCCGCCCTTCCCCCGGGGGTCATGATGTGAACAATTTAGAATCTACACTACACCAGGATGCTTCCACATAAGTTTCAGCTTTTCTGGCCCAGTGGTTCTTGAGAAGAAGATTTTCAAAGATTTTTCCTATATATTTCTATATAAAACTTTGATTCCCCATTGTGGCCCCGCCCTTCCCCCGGGGGTCATGATGTGAACAATTTAGAATCTACACTATACCAGAATGCTTCCACATAAGTTTCAGCTTTTCTGGCCCAGTGGTTCTTGAGAAGAAGATTTTCAAAGATTTTTCCTATATATTTCTATATAAAACTTTGATTCCCCATTGTGGCCCCGCCCTTCCCCCGGGGGTCATGATGTGAACAATTTAGAATCTACACTACCCCAGGATGCTTCCACATAAGTTTCAGCTTTACTGGCCCAGTCGTTCTTGAGAAGAAGATTTTTTAATGACCCAACCCTATTTTTGTCTTTTCTTGATTATCTCCCCTTGCGAGGGGATATGTCCCTTCATTTTAACAATTTAAATTCCCCTTCACCCAAGGATGCTTTGTACCAAGTTTGGTCAAAATTGGCCCAGTGGTTCTTGAGAAGAAGTCGAAAATGTGAAAAGTTTACAGACGGACAGACAGACGGACAGACGGACAGACAGACGGACGGACGACGGACAAAATGTGATCAGAAAAGCTCACTTGAGCCTTTGGCTCAGGTGAGCTAAAAAGGTGCGATCAAACCCAAAACAGAACTCGACCTAGATATTCAGCTGAAACATCTGTATACTAAATTTCATTTCAATATGTGCAACCTCTGCAAAGAAAATGAGCGGAAACTGCAAATAAATGGAATTTTTCTAAGTCCAAGGGGCATAACTCTGTCAAAAATGGTGTGATCGTACCCAAAACAGAACTTGACCTAGATATTTACCTGATAAACCTGTATACCAAATTTCATTTCAGTATATGCAGCGGTTGTAAAGAAAATGAACTGAAACTAAATGGACCGACAGACCGACCGACCGACAGACCGACGGACAGCAGCAAAGCAATATGCCCTCCCTTCTTCGAAGGGGGGCATAAAAATTCTATGATCTTACTAGGGAGAAGAAAACCGACCTCATTTCAATGAGCCTGGCATCAATAACATAGCGTGACCCTCCCGGCAGATCATCCCTCCATGGAACAAACAGCTTCAGGTTGTGGGGCGGATTCTCCAGCTTAGAGATCATCTCCTTGACAAAGGTCAAGTCCTCCCCAATGGGGGAGTAACAGACAAAGGCATCAAAATACTGCGGCTCCCCTTTCTCCACTAAAATATTGAGGTCAAACATTTATATAGGTAGTCATAATATTTTTATTAATATAATGTTCATTTAATTATTTTGAACCTTTTGGAACATAAAAATAATATATCCATAAATTTACTATATCCGATAGTGTTATATCCTCATATCTTAGAAATTTTACAATGAATTGAAAAAACAACTTTTCTATATATCCATAAATTGTAGTGTTATTCGTGTTTGTACTAGATACTATGTACTAAATACTGTATAGACTCTATACAGTATGATTTTACTATTTTGTATCAATTTTAACACTAAACACTTATCCAAACTTCTGAACAAATGAAGGAAATACTTCCAGATTTTATAACATTGTAATAAATATTTTTTTGCTCCATATGATCATAAAAGTCTCACAGTAACAATTCATGACATACTAGTAAAACGATAAAATCACACACCCTATCAAAAATAAAATGAAAGTGCACCAAATTTTAACTGTAATATTCTTATTTGGATAAAATTAAGAGAAAACTTACCATCATCTTTACAAAGAATGGACAGCTCATCTACATGGTGGTCCACAGCTGTCTCAGAGGAAGTTACTGAAATCAGAGCAAAAACCGTTACAGCAGACAGTCTGGTCAAGGAGGTCAGTCTTATATTAAATGTTTGTTTTCACACATCCTCCAAGTTAAAACTTTGCATGTCACAAGAAGCCCATGGGCTAGAATGCTTACCTGAATTTTATTTATTCTCTTGCCAATTGTTTATGTACATAGATGATACCTATTATTTTGGCCCTAAACTTTCTGTCCATATGTCAGCAAGTATAATAGCATTATGAAGAATATTTACATTACTTTTTTTTTCACTATTCAAGTGTTGATAACATTTGTTTATGTTGATTCGGTTTTGTCTACATGTTCTAGATCAGGTTCAGGATTCATAGGCCTATATTATTTATTTTGGTTGAACGATAGTTAAAGTCATATATGGTGTATTTTTGAAAAGTTCAGACTAACTAAAAAGATCTTGTATTTGTTTAGTTACTTTATATAAAGATAGGACTATCCTGTAAATTACACAAATTAAATCAATCAGCTTTCATAGATATCCGAGATTTAAAACAATACCCATATATTTTCGACTTGGCATTTAAATATCAGACACAATTTAACCTATATATAGAAATGTGGGGATATTTGAATTCAGAATCAGTGAAATGTTTAATTGAACATAGATAGCATCATAGCAAATCATCTTAAAGGACCAATGAATTTCAATGCATCCAGAGTAGATGGTTTTATTCTTTCCTAATGCATGGCCATAGTTTGGTGCCATTATGCAATCAACAACATCCAAAAAGAATAATACTCAAATTAAACAAAAATAAACATTCAACTCAAGATAGGCAGCCATATCAAGTTATGCAATATACGTTTTGGTCAATCTTCAATACCTAGTAACTTTGAGTTAAATGACAAAATACTTTCAAGTTTTTGTGCTGTTTACAATTTAAGTTATAGTTTTTTTTTGATAATAAACATTGGATCATATTACAATTTACCTGTGCAGTCAAAAATTATAATAAAACCACTGTGTATGCAATTTCTATAATTAGTGTATGTTATATAATCTATTCAAAGCTTACTCATGTTACTAGTAAAATTACCTGGTTGACCTAAATGTCACCAATAAACTAGCTCACATTAATATTTTTCTTTTACACAATCCTCTACAACAGGTAGTGGAGTACATGTACCTCTTTCTACCAATGAGAGTCTCAGCTACTTATACAAGTTCATCAAAAAAGGAAATTTTAATCATACCTTCACCTTCATTACATTCAAAAATTGAAATGGATAGACAGTGTTCAAATATGGTATACCTGGTAACTTGATTATTTATTTAGTACTCATTGTGTGGGACAAAGGATGATTATTACATCGTTTGTACACCAGTGCATCATAAGGTCATTTAGTATAAGCTGCACAATTGCTGACAAAGATGTTTTCATGGTAAACCCAATTAACAAGGATGTTAAGAGACAGTATTTTTTTACTATTTAAAAGTGCTCAAGTATTCATTTATTTTTTTTTTTAAGGCAAGCCCACACTACTTACCCCCTCCTATTTTCAATTATTGGTACAAAATAAACATGATAAGGAGTCCAAGGACAATGAACAAAACTTCAAAATTCAAAGTGCCAGTAATTCACTTGGTACTTTATGTAACTTAGGTCAGAAGAAACTGACTTTAACATACAGATGTGTACTGCTAAAATAATGAAGACCTTACCCATATCCTCTTGTACAGGACTTTCTTTGCTCTTTAAATCTTCTTTCATCTTGATGTAGGCATCAGCGTCTCTGACTGAAAGAAAGATTGTATTATTTATGGTATATATAAAGTTATAAACTTAGGTGTTTGCCTGCTTTACATTGCTGATAAAAAGAATGTAAAGACCAGGAATATTTTGCTACCATTCAGGTGACGTATTCGTATTGTACTAAATCAACACCACTAGTCGAATTATAAAAATTACACTAGCATGCTGTTTTGGAACAAAAATTGAAGGTATATTGCATTATTATAGTATTTTATTATTGATTTTTTCATTTTTTCAGCGTGTCTAAATTGATATAACATGCTAATTTTTTTAACATAGCATTTTATAAAGACCTATTTCCTGCAAAAAGGTGCATCAGTATGATGAACTGACAAACAGTTCCCTATGCCTTTCTAGCAATTTCCATTTTGTGTGTGTTTGTGTATGTGGAGGTAGGAGGGGATCTAACAAAAAAAATAATTAAAAGACACATACAGCTATATTGCAGAAGACATCAGACAATCAGACATGAACAATATACAGTGTATAAAGTCTGGTGCATCATTTTTTATGCCAGACAAGAACATGCAGAATGTCCTGATGTTTTGGTGTATAACTACTTTTGCCTTTTGTCTACTTTACCAGAAAAAATGATAAATTATATGAGTATTGTTCTTTATTTTATGAGATTATGCTTCTGTTCTTGTTGAGTTTTGGCTTGTTTGGATATCTGGACGTACACCTTCACCAAATCTTAGAACAGCCCTTTATAGTTCATGCCCGGAAATCCACTTTTTTCCCAGTTTTGTTTTTGTTCAAATGATGACTACCATGATACATAATGGTCTGTTCTGATATGTTGAGCACATGTTCAATAAGACACTATTATAATTCTAATTTATATTAGGAGATAAAAAAATTGACTTGCATCTAATATTGGAGCCATTATTTAAAAGGAAAATTTGGTTTTTCAGTTTAGGAATTACATCTTTACTCCATGTACACAGTAACTGTATGCAATGCAGTATAATCATACCTATTAAAACGAACAAGATGACCATTCAAATAACTTTTACACTTGATGTGAATGAGTATCATATAGGTGGACAATACATGTAAAAACTAGAAGCGATCAATGTTGAGTGTTAATTTCCAGACATGAAAAATGAAGGATGGCATCAGTCCAAATATTCAGACAATCTAATCTCAGCTGAGATAAATGTGAGATGTGCCTATATGAAAAGCCTCAGTTTAATTAGTTTATACTTCATGCCTGCATGGGATCTGATTGTAAAAAAAAAAAAAGTTAAATTCTTATAGCGAGCCCAGCGAGCAGCACAAAGCCTCTCATCAATGTGAGCCTGGGCAAAGACAATTCAGATTTTGCACATTGATCCAAACAAATTTTTTCCGCAGTCACTCTGGACACACAGTGCATTGTTTGTTAATGCTTATGTTCTTGCGAGAATAACAGCAAATATTAAACAAAAATTTAACTCGCCTTGATTTAATGGGTGTTTTTAAATGAAAAATAGTAAACAAAATGTTCTTCATTAACTTTCAGCACCATTTAGACTCCTTTTTGATAATACAATTTTCATACGTCATGTGACGTCAGAGTCTAGATGCACCAAATGTCACAAGTGATTTGACGAGCCCGAACTATTAAATAAAACAGTAGAAGTACTATGCTCATCTAACATTCACACCATCAATGTATTAAATAGGGCTGGGACAATATATCGAGATATCGATATATCGTGATATATATAAGGAAGATACACATATCAATACATTTGAAAAAATATTGAAATATCGCCCAGAAAAATAATCTGACTTCTGTTTTTCATTGTTTATTTAACAGTTGGGGTTTAATATATAAAATAAATTTTAAATAAGTTAAATATAAATATAGATATGAAATAAATAATAATTAACGCCAGTTGAGTAATATATTTTTGTTTTACAACATATAAACAACTATTTTGAATAAATTATTCTCATTTGCATAGAAATAATTTGTTTATTTCAAAGCAAAAAAAGATTTTAGAAGCAATTAAACATAACGTGATAAATATCGTATCGTGGCTCAAATATCGTGATATGTATCGATATAGAAAAATTTGTATCGTCCCAGCCCTTATATTAAATGCATTTCATTTTGTGCAACATAATCTGTGAAACAAAACATGAAATGTACTATAATTTTGACAACTAACTAATGAGATTTTTGCATATTTTGACAACTAACTGATGAGATTTTTGCAGTCTCCAAGAACATCGAAGCGACCAAGCTCCACCAAGTAGTCCCATAGTTTTCCGATAGTTGGGGAAAGGTCTGGTCGGTTGGTCCACTCAGTAAGTAGTTCATCTGTTGGATTTTTCTGACGTTCAAAATCTTTGATCTCCAGGAATCCAAAACCCACCATTTCTGCCAGGCCATTGTAGTCACTAACTAACCCATTGGCATCATTCACTATTTCAGCTTGGACGTTTAAATACAAAGATAATTTTTTTCTTGCACTAACCCTTAATGCATCTAGAGTTATCTCCTTATACTTATCACTGAGGCTTATACTTTCGCCATTCGTATCCAAAATCTCCATCTCAGACACTGACATTTTGGCGAAATAATGAGATCAAAAGGTCGCGATTTCAAAACAATTAGAATGACCCTAGTCAAATTTTTAAAGATATTAAGATGGCTGCCATTTTGTTGTTAGCTAGTATCTAAACAATTGCCTCATTCTTCCTCTATTTAGTTTGGAAACGACGGAAATTTCCCCAAATATGTGACTGACTTGGTTTCAACTTCCGGGTCATAAAAAAAGTAGGGCAAAATTTGTTAAGTCGTATCTATACATTTCGTATTTGCACAAAGGTGAAAGGATGACTTTTCGAAAAAAATATATATAAATATAATTTTTTGCAGCTGTTGGTCATTCTGAATTTTAAAAACAAAACAGGTCATAGGGGCTTGTCTTCCGGATTGATAAATGTAAAATAATTTTTTTTTTATTTGTATATACAAACACAAATTTTTAAAAAAGCATCAGAGGGTACTACACCTGTTAGGAATGTTCAGCTTAAAATGCCATTGGGGAGATTAGATTATTCCTATACACCTGCAATTTATATAACTAATACAAAACATTTTATCTGTTAAATTCCTTTTAAGTTTCTAAAAATATATTGCCATTGATCCTTTTTCAAAACATCTGTTAAATTCCTTTTAAGTAAAATAGCAATTAATATAGCAAGTAGCTATACACATTATTATTATATTAATTAATCAACATTATTCAATGTTGGCTGTAGTCGTAGGTTCTTTTTGTCACAGGTAGTGAAAAGTCAAGTTTCTACTGGGACTCGAACCCAGGGTCTCTGGCGTACTGTGCCAGCGCTCTAACCAACTTACTATATATATTGACTGACTTACATGCACCTGTGAACCCGGTGACGTATTCCTCCTCGAATTCTAGGAATTAAGGAAATGCGTGAAGTATATTCCAAGGGGCTTTTTTTTTCGTTGGGCCCCAAATGTCACAGGTGGTGAAAAGTCAAGTCTCAACTGGGACTCGAACCGTACTGGTTCTAACCAATGGCAACTGAGCTATTGAAACCCTATACATTGACTGACTTTCACGCACCTGTGAACCCGGTGACATATATTTTGTGAAACGGGCCCCTGGCCTTGTTGTCATCACCGGACAAACGGAAAAAATCAATCTGTATATCAGTAAAAATAACAAATAATCTCCCTACAATTTGTTCTGGAAAAAGTTAACCGATTAAAGGTAATTGTTTCGACCATAGAAATCGCCAAAATATGAATCGATTTACAGACTGTTGATACAATGTATAGTCAACGTATTTGCCAATAGTTTACTAGAATCTCGTTTTAAGAATAGTTTGCCGCGGTATGAAGAGAATGTTCATGCACGTCGAATGAACTGTAAGACATATTTCCTGTGTACAGAACAGATGCATTGTTACAAACATGAAATTCAATTATAAGGAAGGTGAAGTCTATATAAGATAGAAAAATTAAGGTCTTGGTTCAAAAGACGAAGGACTTCGAGAGGATTGGAAGTTCGGGAGATCAAAATTCGAGCCATCGAGAGTGCACATGTACATCCAAGTATGTATCACATAGGCATCGGAACGGGGATGGCCGGGGAATGAAGGGGGGGGGGGGCTTACCCTCTTCCCCACTTTATTGCAAAGATATACATGTTGTAGACTATAGGCATGCATTGAAAATTGCGGTTTAATTTTTTTTTTATTTATAAGCCCCCACCCTTTTCAACTTGTTTCCGTGACGCCTATGTATAGGGTCATTATAAATTTTAATATGTAAATGCATGTTTATATAAAAAACCAGAATGAGATATTGTTCTTTAATACAAAGTAAATATATCTTTTATGTGATCACGCAATAACGTATTCCAACAAGCATGGAGATCGACAACTTCATATTAATACTGATGTGATAATTTATTTATGTATATAGTAATTTGTGGATCAATGTATGTGTAGTACCACATCTGTTTTTATGGACTAAATATACGTGTGTCAGATCATGAGTATTGGGTGATAATTCTAGGTATGACGAGAGAAGAAAAAAAAGATAAATATTACGTTCGTATTCAAATAAACGTTGTACCGTTCTCCTATTGCATCTTACTTAAATGACAAATATTTCTGTTAGAGAAAATTAATGAATAACACGGCTTAATAAATTTTTTCGATTTTTCTATTTTGAATTAAAAACTTCTATAATGTCAAAATGCAAAAGTATTTGAGAATATTGGAAAATAATAACTAAATATTTAAAAAAAAAACAACAACAACAAAAAATGAAACAACTTAAAAAATATTTTAAAAAAATAGAAAATATTTAAAACAAATGGAACGACCTCAAAAATATTTAAAAAATAAATAACAGTTATTTTGAAAAACAGAAACAACATAGAAAATATGACTGTTTGGAAGCATGCCGTGGTTTTAAGGTAAAACAACACTTAATTCTAAAAATACCAATTTTTCGAAAGAATTTGTGATCAAAATACTGCTTATTCAGACATTTCCTTGCAAAAAATTATCTATACTCTATAATTCAAATGTTACTTGAATTGCTTCTCTCTCTCTCTCTCTCTCTCTCTCTCGTTGGCTTTTCCAGTTGGAAAGCCAAAAATTAATGTTTGAAAAGCTATCTTTAAAGTTGGAAACGCCAAAATTAAAGTTGGAAAAGCTTGAATTAAAGTTGGAATTACCAATTTTTAAGTTTAAAAAGCCAAGATATAAGTTTGAAAAGCCAAGATTTAAGCTGGAAAAGGCCAAGATTAAATTAAATTGGAATTAATTATAATTACCAATTTAACTTTAAAGTTGGAAAAACCAAGATTAAAACCAACTTTAAAGTTTGAATTACCAACGTATTTTTTTTTTTTACATGACACTAATACGCTCCCTTAAAGATAGTAAATGTTAGACAAATTATCTGAAAAAAATTTGAGATTTATTTTTTTTCGCACCAAGGACACTTCGCTCGACTTGTTTGCACATCTTTTATTACGGCAATCAATATCTAATCTGGAAAAAAATGTTAACCGGTCCGTGTTTAGAACGAATGATGCTTTTGTTTGAATTTTTTTTTTATATAAAGTTGTGTATTCAGTACTAAGAAAAATATGTACATCGAGAGGTACATGTAAGTCGACGTACGAATTAATAACTCTCACGCATGCGCAGACTTTGTTTACAAATTTTCTAGTAATTTTCGAGTCACGTGACAGATATGGCTACTGTAATATTTCTTGTCCTTGACAAACATATGAATTCAACAGATAACTCGTCAATTAATTCAAATAAGACACGGAAATGTTGGTTTTAGACTCAATTATCGTTGAACCGAGGTACAGTGAGAAAGTATCACCTTTAAAGCAGGAGACCAATGTTTGGCGCATACTGCCACGCAGTCCCAGTTTAACACCCATGCAAATTTGGTTGTAAACAACTTTTTAGGAATGGATGTGCATGGTATAACTGAACCGAAAGACTTATGTGGATGATTTTAAAGGACATTTTTGAACATGGATTGTCCAGCGATGTTGTAATTTAGAGGTCCAGTTGCACGATGTTTTTCATAACTTGAAAACTCAGCTGTCAGGTTGACGAAATGATGGAACATTTCGATTCAGAGGATGACAATATCAGTCGTGCCAGCTCTAACAGATGGTCTGTTATGGCATTTGAGCTGCCAGGCTCGGATATACTAAAAACAGGATATCTGAAGAAATTAAAGGTATAAGCAGATCCAGCACAAACTTGAGAGTTAACTTTATAGCTTAGCCGCAGAACTGTAGTGTTATGGTTTTATATAGAATGATATCAGTCTTTGACCATAATGTTACAGAGCGTGTAAAGCAAAAAATGTAAAATTTAGATGCAAGATTTTTTGTGCACTGTTGGGGAGAAGTTCTCGTGTTTTCAACCACCTTTTACTCCCTGATTCTGGACACATTCTTTTTATTTCTTCCACCTCACAACCCTTTGAAATTGTCTCTACAGGGGATAAACTATTTTGATTTGAATTGTCTGTTGGGTTGCATAAAATTCAAATCAAGCAAATTTGTCCATTTTAGAGACAGGGTTGGGAGAATATACAGATTGTTTACTGGTAAACATTGTATCAATCTAGAATTAGGGAGTAAAATTGTCAATTGATCAAAGCTGAAAAGTGAAAAATCTTGCACCAGAAATTGCAATTATTTTTGCATTGCAGGATCTGAGTGTTATTCACACTATAAATATATGAAAACCATAGTGCAGCTAGAACTTAATAGCTATTCAGAATAGCTTGATGAAGCTTTATATATCCTTTTTTTGATAAAATGGCAATGAAAAATGCAGGCATTTGATTTTTCATATATACATTAGTTGGACTAACCAAATAAAAAAACACAACCAAAGTAAATCATAGCTTTAACATTGCATCTTTGAATATTTTAACTTTTTAGCAAATGATGCATTTCTGTTGTTTTGGACACCTTGGTGTACATAGACATGAATTTAATAGTGGGGTTGCTTCACATTGCACTATGAATTCATTCAAGAAGTACCTGTGTGTACACATTAATTGATTTATAGAGTCCCAAAATATTTAGAAATGTGAGTTTAAAGTCTCTCAAAGAGTGCTATTTGATGACTTTTTTTCCTTAAATTTTCATGCACTATTTCAGAAGAGTTAAAAGTTGAATACTTTCACTGCACTAAGGTGTGACTTTGTACATGCTAAAGATAAAATTGAAAAAAAATAGTTATGAAAAAGATGTAAGATGTTACTTCATGTAGTCATATAAGTCTTGTAAAAACCTTGAGTATATGTCTGATTACCTGCATTTTCAGACAAAGAAGGATAAGTTTTTTGTGTTGCGCTCCACCAGTAGCAGTGGCCCAGCAAGGCTGGAGTACCATGACTCTGAGAAAAAATTCAAAGCTGGACAACTGCCGAAGCGACAAATATATCTCCACCACTGTTTTAATATCAACAAGAAGTCTGACACACGCCAAAAGAACTGCATTGCTCTGTATTTGGTGGATGAGTGTTTTGCTGTAGTTGTAAAAGATGCTGGAGAGATGCAAATTTGGTTGGATCTGTTATTGGAGCATCAATATGAATACCTGACAGACTATCAACAGCCACATCCCCACTACGGTAAATAAATTCCCACCACATCTCACAATTATACCTTCACACAACTCATACCACATCTCACAGTCATACCTTCACACAACTCATACCACATCTCACAGTCATACCTTCACACAACTCATATCACATCTCACGGTTATACCTTCACACAACTCATACATTCAACATTCACCATGTTCATACAAATCATTACAAACCTTTAAGTTATACTCTCTTAAAATTAATATGATATTTCACAGTTTTGTTAGCTAACAAAATTCACATCACATCTCGCAATCATATCCTAACACAATTCATACCACATTCCACAGTTATATTCTCACGCAATTCAAACCACATCTCACAGTTATACCCACACACAACTCCTCCCACATCTCACAGTTATACAATCACATAATTTATACAACATCTCACAGTTATACCTTCACTCAACTCATACCAAATCTCACAGTTACACAATCACACAACTCATACCAAATCTCACAGTTATACAATCACAATTTATACAACATCTGACAGTTATACCTTCACACAACTCATATACCAAATCTCACAGTTATACTCTCACACAATGCATTCTTTATCTCACAAAACATTTAACAAAAAAAAATTGAGTTAAAAATTTAATCTTAATACTTCGAAAATATGTCAATTTGGAGGTGTAATAGGAACTACACATATATTTTTGTTTGGCCTTATATGGCATTAAATTTCTTGAGTAGCTGATTTCAAAACACAATATTGTGAATAAATCTGTACTTAAGTCTTAAGATAAGATCTTCTGTTGACACTGGCAAATTAATCTATTCTACTTAACGATTAAACATGGCAAAAATTATTTAAAAAATTTGCATCCTGAATAAATGGTATGATCTAGAAGCACTTCCATGGGATTATAAATGAGAAAAACAATATTCAATATCCTGTCAGAAATAGAGTACCCATTTTATTTTTTAGCTCACCTGAGCCGAAGGCTCAAGTGAGCTTTTCTGATCACATTTTGTCCGTCGTCCGTCCGTCTGTCCGTCCGTCCGTAAACTTTTCACATTTTCGACTTCTTCTCAAGAACCAATGGGCCAATTTTAACCAAACTTGGTACAAAGCATCCTTAGGGTAAGGGGAGTTTAAATTATAAAAATGAAGGGCTAAGTTCCCTTACAAGGGGAGATAATCAAGAAAAGACAAAAATTGGGTGGGGTCATTAAAAAATCTTCTTCTCAAGAACCACTGGGCCAGGAAAGCTGAAACTTATGTGGAAGCATCCTTGGGTAGTGTAGATATTAAATTGTTAAAATCATGACCCCCGGGGGTAGGGCGTGGCCACAATAGGGAATTCAAGTTTTACATAGAAATGTATAGAACAAATCTTTAAAAATCTTCTTCTCAAGAACCACTGGGCCAGGAAAGCTGAAACTGATGTGGAAGCACCTTTGGGTAGTGTAGATTCTAAATTGTTCAAATCATGACCCCCGGGGGTAGGGCGGGCCACAATAGGGAATACAAGTTTTACATAGAAATATATAGAACAAATCTTTAAAAATCTTCTTCTCAAGAACCACTGGGCCAGGAAAGCTGAAATTTATGTGTAAGCAGCCTGGGGTAGAGTAGATATTAAATTATTAAAATCATGACCCCCAGGGGTAGGGCGGGGCCACAATAGGGAATCCAAGTCTTACATAGATATATTTAGGAAAAACCTTTTAAGAATTTTTTTCTCAAAAACTACTTGGCCAGGAAAGCTGAAACTTATGTGTAAGCATCCTGGGGTAGAGTAGATATTTAATTGTCATAACCCCCAGGGGTAGGGCAGGCCACAATAGGGAATCTCAAGTTTTACATAGATAAATTAGGAAAAATCTTTTAAGAATCTTTTTCTCAAAAACCACTTGGCCAGGAAAGCTGAAACTTATGTGAAAGCATCCTTGCTAGTGTAGATTCTAAAGTATTAAAATCATGAAAGGGGAGGGGGTAGGGGGGCATGATAGGTATAGCAAGAGGGGAAATCGGGTAAAGAACTTCATCACCCAAGTTACTCAGGTGAGCGATGTGGCCCATGGGCCTCTTGTTTATATTTGATAAGGTAATGTAAAGTAAAGATATATAAATAGGTTTCTCTAAAAAATCTACTTGCTCGAAGTCAAGAAAATTTTAACATGTTTAATATGCCTGAGGCAGTTGATGTCTATCCCTGCATGTAAACATCTTAGTGCAACTTCAAGTACAGGTGCACTGAAGTGTTGTTGTAAAAGTTTTGTTTGTCTAACTTTGTTTATTTCCAAATGACGTGTAAACCCTGTCAACCAGATCATGATGTCTTTAAAAACGTGATAAAAAAAACTGCAGAAATAATTTATAAATTTACTTTACTTTTCAAAAACAAGTTTTTCTACAGTGCGTGCCTAAAATATCCTATATGTAGCAGGTGCTTTTTTTCAACTGTGTAAATTATAAACATGATCTTTTTTATAGACTTTAGTTTATTGTGTTTTAATGCTAAATGAATTAGATTGATTGATTGTATGTTGTTTATTGTCCCTCTTGAGAATTTTTCACTCATATGGAGACACCACCACTTGCCAATGGAGAGCTACAAATTTTGTCCTATACTCGGCACTCGAGGCTTTTGAGCAGTGAGGGATCTTTTTCCTACTGTGACATCGGACCTCGGTTCATACGGTCTCATCTGAAGGACCAGTCTCATCATCCCACAGCAAGATTCGAACCTGCGACGTAAGAATTGACTCCTTACTTCGCTTCTAGAGCAGACACTCTAACCACTGCGCCACGCAGGCGACTCTAAATGAATAAGAGATATTTTTTCTGTCTTTTTTTCGCTAGTAGAAGTACTTCAACATTTAACAAGTAGTAAAACTGATATCACATAACGTGTATAATGAGGGGCATTAAGATTGTCTAAACTACTGTACAAGGACAATCCTTGAGCTAATCCCTCTTAGCATACAGTGGACTTCTTGTTAAAATGAATACAAATTGTACACTGTTATTGAAAGCTTAATTTACAAATTTATACTAAATGATATTTCTGTATAAGTCATAACATTGCTATAAACATATTAAATAAATAATGTTATGGGAATAATATAGAAAAGAGATTTTTCTGCATTCAGTGCAGACTTTGAGGAATCAAGAGTTGTGTATTGCTCTAAATAGTGAGTCCATTAATTTCTAAAATCCCAGGGGTCTTCCTAACATTTAAACTTACAGTCAGCATGACTGGTAAATTTTAATGTTAATCCATAATTTACTGGACAGAGACCAGAAAAGCTAAATCTGTGGTAATGTAGTAAAGAGTCTGTGGCCTGACTGTCTGAGTAGCTGTTCTTCTGTCTGTCTGATAGCTAGTTTTTAAATCATTCTTACTACAGTTTGGCCCATTTTCAATTTCATTAAACCTTATAGACCAATAATTTGAAGACTACATAATGAAACTTTATTCTATATTAGATTTTGATTTTGACAAATTCTGCTGCCACCCACTAGCAATAGGCCCAAGGGACTTAACAGTCACCTAAATAATGAGGATCCATAGAAGAATTCAAGTATATAATAAAGCCAAATAAATATAAAGAATGATGAAGATATGTTGCCCCAAATATTGAGAAAAAGGATGATCAGCAATCAACAGAATACTTAGTGTAGTACTCAGTAATAACTATTAGTCTTACTACTTCAGTACTTGCCTGTATTAATTTTTGTTTCGTCTGTCGTTTGTTGTTTTCAAGTAAGCTACATCGGACGCAAGCTTTTATTGACAAGTTTATTCCGGTTCTTTCAAACACACAACTGATGCTGAATAACATTTAATGTATATACTGTAACGTTATGCAAATGTAAGATATTTTGTCTCACTTTTATCAACTCTTGTTTATCAGTTTACTAGTCTGCACAACCTTAAAAAATTAAAGTATTACAGGATAATTTGTCATTTATACAAGAATCTACAAAATAGACAGAGAAAAAATGTTTGGCATTTAACTTTGTTTAAAACGATGCATCTATCACTCTGAAGTTGATTTTTACCATCATGAAAATAGATATACTATTACAAAAAAATTATCTATTATTTTGAATCTTTAAATATATTTCCATTTATTTAGTTTATAAATGTGTAAATTTTTCATTATCATGACTAATTGCCTCTGAGTCAAAGTTTAGTTACCTCCTTGTAATATGATGAAGACATTAATTATTTTTTGTACTTTATGTTCAATTATTGGTGTAAGAAAGAATTTATTTAATATGTTGAGCATGACTTAAATTGACTTTATAATTGGAAAAAAAAAATTTAATTGGTTAGAGTAAACTATCCTAAACTTATTATAGTTTAATTAAGTAAAAAATATCTACTTTTATCTTTTCATCCTAAACTTATTATAGTTTAATTAAGGGGGCCGACTATAGTTTCCATTGCGCAATATTTCGCGCATCATAGTAAAATGAAGCGTATTTACTGTTTTAATGCAACTTTTTTTGCTTAATTATTAAAATTAAACAAAATTAAGAAATTATAGGTATAAAAATGTAATTACAATTTGACATAACTGATTTTTTAACCGATTTTGCAATTGATAGGTAGGTTGACGTCGTTGCAGTGTGTTTTTGACGTTATGATAATCTGTAGCTCTTAAAGAAAGGGGTAATAAAAATATTATTAAAGAAAAAGTAATCAACATACGCTCTTGAAATTTAAAACATAGAAATTTGAGAATATTTCCAATATTTTTATTATGTTTTCATGTGAATCCATTGTGTACGTCATATTTTGTAATACTCTATAAAAATAGTAAAATTTGCTAATTTTTTTGCATTTTGAGATGCCCCCTCTGGTAACAAGACGGTAGAATTTTGTGTTTCTTACATATATTGTATAATATATTATTACTCATCAAATATTATAGTTTGAACAAAATGTCTATTGTAGTATTTGTATAATTTGCTTTAAAGTGCTAAAAATTGGCACTTTCCTATATAATCCTATAGTAAATGTACCCGTATTTTGAGACAGTCCCTCAGAAATACCTGGACGGTAGATTTCCCCCAAACTTTGCATGTACACTGAAGTTAATGTAAGTTATATATGGTATACACTTGAAGAGTTTCGCTATTGTAGTTTTCACACAATAAAACTATAGTCGGCCCCCTTAAGTAAAAAATATCCACTTTTATCTTTTCATAGAAACTTGTCATCCTTATGTTCAGTACACTTAACAGAATTAAATCAATAACTTTTACATAAATAATATAAAAAGACATCAGATCTTCACTGGAATAATGATAGCACATGGAATTTAGAAAAATAGTTCAAAGTTGTAAGAATCAACACTGGAATCTTTGTGACCCCCCCCCCCCCCCCCTTCCAGTATACTCGTATATGTATGTCTTCCCTTTTCCTCCCTCTTTACAATTACAACAGATCCAATCTACTGAGTTGTATAATATATACATTATTGTATCATTGCAATGTTTTCTGACTTCAGATTATATATGGCAAGTGGAGATCAAACCTAAGGGACTAGGAGTAAGCAAGCACCTGTGTGGAGGATACCGCTTCTGTCTTCAGGACACAGTCTGTTTTGTCAGGAATAATTCTAATAAAGTGGACTTTGAAATCCAGGTGAGTCATCTGTGAGTCTGAGACTGCGGCTTTATCATGCTCAGATTCTGTCCGATCTGTAAAAAGATTATGAGTACGTGTTAAGTAGATTTGTAAGACGATTATGAGTATGTGTTTAATAGTAATTAGTTATTCAACCTATTTGGTTTGAAACATCTCTCATACCCAACATTACAGCTACTTATGAATTATAATTGAGATTAATGCAATGCTTTTCTTCTAGATGATGAACATAAGGAGGTGTGGCCATAAAGAGGCGTTTTTCTTCATGGAGCTGGGCCGCCATTCTCCGACAGGGTCGGGAGAGCTGTGGATGCAGGTCGATGATGCATACATAGCACAGAGCATGCACGAAGTGCTACTGAGGTGAGGAAAGCATAGCACAAAGTGTATTTTTGTAGTTTCTTACAGCGAATTACAAAATACTGGTAAAGTTTTCAATAGGTTGCCTGAAAGCTGAATAGGGTGTTCAAACAAGTATCACATTAGGTTTCAATCTAGTTGGTCACAAGGTTACTCAGGTGCTGTAATAAAATCTGCTGTCTATAGAGTAGGGGTGCAACGATACGCCTACCACATGATACGATACGTATCATGGTATTCAGTTCACGATACGATATGTATCACGATACGTGACATATTGGGTTAAAAAGTCAGACGTTTGTCATCATATACTTTAAACTAAAAAAAATTATCAAATGTTCATTACACTAACACTAGGAAAGTGATAACATCCTTCAACCCATTAAATATGAGGCTGGAAACAAGTTAAACTGCTGCTTCGTGCAGAAGCCATTTTGAAATAGTAAACAAGGAACCAAAACGGATGATTCAGATAATTACGGACTGTTTGAACCGAACTGTGATATCAGTTTCAGGTATCGTGAACCGAACCGTAGAGAAATAAACCGCGGTATTATCGTTGCACTCTTGCTACAGACTGATCCAAATTGAATGCAGAGAAAATTACTATGCAGAGATAATCAGTATGACATCTGAATTTTTAGCTCACCTGCAGTCAAAAGTTTATAGTTGTGTTTTTCTGCTCAAAGTGTGACCCATAATTGTCAATAGTGTATCATATGTTGTTTGAACTGAGTAGGACCAGAATTTAAAAGGTTGGGGGATCTCATCAAAATTTAGAGTTACAGCCCTTCACATGTTAGTTACAATTCAATTTTTCAACTGATTGCCCTGTTGGCCATGGTGTAGCAATGCCCAAGGAAAAACATTTTTAAACTTCAAAAAATTACAAAATTGCAATTGTCCACATTTCCAAAAGAATAACAAGGGTGCATATAAGTAAACATGAAATTAGTTTCAGTTAAAATCTATACCTCTGTTCGTGCTAGCTTAATATGTAAATTTTATAAAGTCTGTTTTGCTTTAATAAATTAATTAATAAACAAGAGAACATGTGGTGATGCTGGGTATGGAATTCAGTGCCCTGTCTATCTAAGCATGCTAAATGGGTACTTTACTTACCAGACTCTCAAGACCAGTGTAAAAAATGGTTACTGAATTTGACATTTTCTTTGTTGTACTCTACAAATTATTTAAATTTATATTTATCAGCATTGAAACATGTCAGTACAATATACATAAACATTAATTTCAAACATTTAAGAAATGAAGAATACTTTAGTATAATGCCGTATTCTCCTTATAAAGCACCCTGGGGATTAGAATTTTTCTTTTCTTTGGTGATCAATGAATTGTGTTTGTCAATTGCTATATTACTGACGATTTATTTTCTGATGTGATACTAGTCATTGTCGTAGACAAGTGGTGATGGCAGCTGTGTAGGTGATAAGTGGGAGACAAATACAATAGTTGTGGCTCTGATAGGAGGAGGCTGGAGTGCTTTTCACTCTCAGATGATGAGTAGGTGTATCGTGTGGGCACTGTCATTTTATATTTCCTCTCCATGATGACTATATAATTTTTTGTTCTCAATGCATTTGAAATCTTATAGCAATAAAATTTTTCAGTATTTATGCATACTAAATTATAGTCTTACTTAAATTGATTTTACAATTGATTTTTTGTATGTGGTGATATAATTGAAGGGAAAAGGCAATTTTAATGAAAAAGCAAATTTCCAAAAATGGCTTTTCTGGTAATTATAATAAGGCAATATTGCCTACTCCTTTACACATCAGGTACATTGTTCCTTTGATTTACTTAATACTTAGATGGAATTCCCAGAAGTGAAACTTTTAATAGCCAAAAAATGATATTGTATTTCTCTGGTCATTTGATCTGCACTGTGTATCCTTATAAACTTTTCTTTTCCTTATTTAGTACTCATTTGAAATTGTTACATACTAGAAGATACATCAAATTAATAATACTAGCCTGGTCAATGATGCTAATAGCTGTATGAAAGAGAAACGGAAAAAATACCCAAATTCTTATGCTACATAACGTAATTTTGCAGTGCAATGAGAGAGCCTTTTAGGTCTCGCAGTAACACCAGTTCCTCGGGTCGTCTTCGGGATGCTGAGATGGAGACTCATGAAAGTCGCAGCCGTGAGGGCAGTCAAGGTCAAGGGTAAGTGATGAATGAAGTGACAATAGGGAAAATGAAAAGGGGGAAATTGTACAACAAAAATTGGATTCCAGAGTAAAGAGCACATGCAAATTAGTTGATATCCTTACTCCTAGTGAATTGAATATTTTAAGGGTAAGAATTGATAATTTTTAGCTTTAAAAACTTTTGATTATGAAGGCCAAAGGATTTTGTTTTAATTTTGCATCATGTCTTAATTTGAACAATTTCTAATCTCTCAAAGCATTTGTAACATATGTGCTATGGTGTATATATTGATTGTTTTAATTATTTCTGTAGGTCACTTAGGAATAAGAAGAAAAAAATACCTCGTCCTGGCAGTGCCCTGCCCCCTGAAGTTAACACCTTGCCCCAGATCAGTACAAGTCCTGCCAGGTGTGTATTACATACAGTAAAACTTGTTTAGTACAAACACAGATACTGCGAATTGACAGATATAGCTAAGTTATTTTGAATCCCCAGCCATATAAATTCAAGGAATTCCTTATAGGGATATAATGAATTATGGATATGGCGAAGTAATTTCAGAGGTCCCAGTGACTTCGTTTTATCAGAGTTTTACTGTATATTCATATAGTGTGTATGTTCCCATCTAAACTGCTACTAACAGTAAAACACCAACTTTTTAGAAGGAAAGGCTGATAACTCTTTTTAATCAATTATTTTGATGCAGAGTATATTGCTCATAAATTGGTTGAGTGTGAATCCCTCCCCCCAAATAGCCGACGCAAATAAATGTCAGTCTATCAAGATAACATGTAATGTTGTAAAATTCTGTGTGTATTTTGTTGTTTAGTTTTATCCTGAGGCTATAGGGGTGTGTTGATATTTATTTTTTTCTTTCTTGTGAAATCACTAAATGATCCTTGTACATGTATCGGACAATGTTTTAAAAATAATAAATGTTGATTATGTTTCAAATGAAACTCAATTGTTTTTGAACAAAATGAAATGATTAACTGAGAATGTCTCTAAATTTTATTTTGGATACAATTATTGAATTCAATATACTTTGAAATTAATTGTTCTTACTTTTAGTTTGCCTTGATTGTGATAGTTGTATCTGTACCTTACAATGGGATTGTTGATCTCCAGGATTGACAAGTTATTACTTGGAATTTCCAATGTCAAACACATGACATCGATTATTAATGTACTTTTATATGATGTAATTAATTGTCAAATACCAAGCATCAAACATGTTAAGAGCCATTCTCTGTAATCATTTGAAATTTCATATAGGATCTGTGGCACGCATAGTTTCAGAATTTCTCCAAACTATCTATGATAAAAGTCATTGATACCCTAAACTGAAATCAGGCAAAAATTGGTTGCTATGTTTTATAGTTACCATGGCGACATGTCTTAAAGTTCGAAAAATGGCATTTTTTAACATGTTTAGAGCCCCATAGTTAACATTTGCGACAAAGCAAACAATTGGCAATGACTGTTTCCAAAAGTTGAAGGTCAGATGTCTCACGTGCATGATAAACATGTTTGGTAAATCAACTATTACATATGTCACTATGGTAACAAAGTATTCAAAAGTAAAAAAAATATTCATTGAATTTTATAAAGTCATACACATAAAAATAAAAAGCAATTATAGGATGAAATGTGACCAAATAATAGAAAAAAGAACCTTGAAACATATACCAAGAACAAAATATGATATTTCATTTTGGTTGGCAATGGTTGCCAAGGTTTTTATACCACAGAGAGCCTTCAAAGTAGCACTATGTATGTTTAAATCTGATCCTATCTTTTAAAAAAAGCACATTTCCTCATAACTAATGATCAATTTTATAAGATGTTGGTGTGCTCCAAGTTTTCCCATTTGAAAAAATTCAGATTAGATTCTTTAAATAGAGCGTTGCTATGGAAATAAGCAGAAAATATATGCTTAAAAACCTGAAAAATATTTTCTTTCCTTGGATACGTACCCTCAAATGTAGATTCCCAAAACTTTTATGATTGATATTTATTAACAGCGAACTTGACTTTTAAGTTTGACTATCATCCAATCTGTAAGTGGATGCAAGAAGTTGGCACACAGGGTTTACCGGTAATATTGATATAAAGTTCACAAAATCGAACATTTTCACTTCTTGGTAACCATAGCAACAGTGTTGTTTTATTCATCAAATTTTATCAATATATGATATTCAACTTCAGTTCTAACAGATAACTACTATTCAAGCTGAGTCCTTTAATTTGTTTCTTGATTAAATGGCAATTAAATTCTTAATGCAGTGAAAAATAATTCACTTTTAAGCACTGGTACTTTGTTTCCATGGTAACACTACAAAGTAGCAATTATACCGAATTTTTCTTATGGTTTTGGTGTTGCAAGGTCCTAAGGATGCATATTTGCCAGTCTTGAATTTTCATGTTTTTCCTCAAGACAGTAGCATTAACTCAATCTTAGTTACTGGTTTTGCATGGTTACACTGTGTTACCATGGCAACCACAAAAGTTATTTATAGAATAACATTGCTTATACTTATATACTTAAGGTCAAACATTTTCATTGTTTTTCTTAAGTCGTTGATTGAGTTTGAGCATGTAACATCTATCATTAGTGAATACGGAGTGTTTTTCAGCATATTTCAGCATTTTAAATGTATTCCAAATGTACCCTTGGCTACCACTTACTTAGAGATATATTCTAAGCAGTTTTTTTACAGTATAAGTGACATCAAGGTGCCATGTTTTTGTGAGAATGGTTTGTTTGCTTTTTCTAGTTTTCATTAAGCCACGGTCAAGATTTAAAGTGGCTGAAAATCTCGATTTTTCAAACTTTTGAGGCTGTTGCCATAGCAACCGAGACACATAGCAACGAAATTTTGTTTGATATTTGGTTCTGGTGTCAAGTACTAAGCATGGGTGAAGTTTCATCAAAATCGGTGACCATGCGTGGCAACGAAGTTTAAGTGGTTACAGAGAATCGTTATTAAATTAATTGATCCTTTATCCATGTGGTCAGTTTCTTTTATAGTCTTGACATTGTTAGTCATTGCCATCAGTAGTAGGTCAGGATACACAATAAATTTGACAAATATTTTGTTTTCTGCACTGTATGCCATGCATGCATGTATGTTTGTCCCCAAGAGCAGAGCTGCCAACCCTTACGATTTTGGCGTAAGGCGTACGAAATCAACGTCTAAAATACGCCTTACGATTTCTCTGTATATTATTCCGATTTCAAGTTTTTCTCGTTCAAATTTATAATACCGGTATTTTCAAAGCTGGCAGTCTATAGTTTCTACTATTATAATATATTCATAATTCTTACAATGCTTGCTTGTATCATCGTTGCAGTTTTAGATGGCCGATTACATTCATGTAAATGTTTTAGAGTAAAAAGATGGAAACATTCCTCAGATTACATGTCCATTTGCAAAAAAAATCTTTAGCAGCAAGGGGCCTAGGTGGTCCCTAGACCCCGCCTTACTATTTTTCATTTTAGAATGTTGGCAGCTCTGCAAGAGTAGTTCCTATTTTGTAACCTAAAGATATAATGCAAACTGCTAAAAAAAAAAAAACCATTATTACAGCTAATTTGGAAGTTAAAATCTTCCCTGAGAGATTGTTACATTTATCACTGTAGCAAAATCTTCCATCCGTGGCACTTTGTAATAAGCGTAATTTACTGTATAATTGATTTTGCTCATAAATTTTTTTGTTCTCTGCATTTCAGTTCCCATAAGGCACCATCAGAATCCTTCCGTGAGCGTGGTTTGTCCAATTCGATGGAGCAACAGAAACCTCGTCATGACAGTTTTACGTATAAAAGTCCAGAATTGTATGGCTCTAGTCCAGGACCGGACTCAACCATTGTCAAGTAAATACTCCTATAATTGACAGTGTAACTAATCATTTCATTTATGATGGTCGGAGCTTATTTTTTGTTTTTTCTATGGTTTAATTAATTTTTTTATAGACACTTGGACGTGAGGAGTCCTAATTCAGTGGAGAACCCCAATTCCTATCTTGTCATGTCTCCCACCTCACGGTCCATTTCACCATTTAGAGACCACCCAATGGAGAGATCAGGTATGGGTCAAATCCTTAATTAGCAATAGCAGTCTGTCATTGGAAATTTAAAAAAGTTCATTCATAAATATTATCAGTCAGCTGGATTTTCCTGTATATTGTACACGAACTTGTATCATGTTCAAAATATGAAAAATACTACCACTTTCCCCCCTCCCAAATATGTATTAATCTCAAAATATGTAACTCATAGAAAATAAATATTTAAATTTATTAGATTAAGCAGTAAAAATTAAGTATATATAGCTGTGTATCTGACATACTACATTTCAAAAAGACCACTGTAAATGGCATTTATTTAACATTGCTGAGCCTGTCTGTTTACAGGGTCCTCTGCCTCGGACCATGAACCGGTGCCCAGGATGGAGGGAGGGTACATGGACATGAAGCCTGGTTCAATGGGTAGTAACAATCCTGAGCCTGGTTATATTGACATGAGTATATCAAGTCCACACTCAGAGAAAGGTAAGGGCACAATGACAATGTAAAATGGTTACACTGACTTTGTAAATGGTCACACTTACATTGTAAAATGCTCACAGTGACATAGATAAATGGTCTGTAAAATGGTCACACTGACATTTTAGATTGACATTGACATTGTAAAATAGTGACATTGACATTGTAAAATGGTCACATTGATATTGTAATATGGTCACATTGATAGTGTAAAATGGTCACATTGACATTGTAAAATGATCACATGGATTTTAATGTGGTTACACTGACTTTATAAAATTTCTACAGTGGATTCTTTCACAAAATATTTTCCTTTTTTATATACCATATGTACTTGCCTATAAGTCAGATTTTTGGGAGTTAATCTCTGGTCCAAAACTCTATGTCCGACTTATTGGCGAGCTATAAAATTAATGGTATTATATGAGGTCAGTCCCTCTGATATATAAGCTTATTAAATACAACCAACTTATAGGCGAGCATATACGGTAGAAGATATTTCTTATACTGAAAACAAATTATATGATGGGGAAGATTTTTCAGACTTTATTATAAAAGCGTCCTTATCTTTTGCAGCTGCATCCGCTCAGATGAACAGTGGTTACATCCCGATGGGAGCAGGGCATGCTGGGAGAATAGCAGCCTCAGCACCGATTCCCATCAGACAGCCCAAGGAGCCAGGCTACATGGAGATGGGGCCCTCCAGTCAGCCTCTCCCTCAGATCAAGGAGGGAGGAAGTAAGTTTTCATCAAAAGGGGGTCATTAATAGCAATAAATATTGAACTTGATTGGAATTATATTCTCGTTGTGAATACATGTAGTACAGCAGTTTAATATTAGTAAAAAATAATATTAATGTGTAAAAAGTTCATTTGAGTTTAATTTAGTTTGAAATTACATGAAAATGTGTAGAGATTAAAATAAGTTTGTTTTCTGTTTTAGGTGGAGAAGCATATTTACCTATGACGCCAACAGCAAACAGTCCAGTACCTGGTTCTGACAATCTCCGCCCTGCCAAAGTGGTCTGCTACCTCTCAGACGACTCAATGTCTGGCGATCTGCCGAAACGATCTTTCTCCCTAGGATCTAAACCCAGTACTACCAAAACAATGAGGCACCATACCAGTTATGTTGAACCGAAGGCCAAGGAGGAAACAACAGACAGTGGTCGCTGGCAGAGTGCTCCTCACCTCATTGCTCAGAAGAAAGCACAAGCCACCCACACTTATATGAATACTGACTCTTCTTTGGGTTCAAGTCCACTGAGCCAGTCGCTTTTCTCAGAAGACTCCATGATGGAGATGGAATACCGACCCCGAGCCACAAGTGAAAGCTACAGGCCTCGAACATCTAGTGTAGGTAAAATCTTGTCACAAGCCCGTCAGCGTTCATCAAGTTATGGACAACAATCAAAACTAGCCCAACTTGCTCATGATGTCAGGAGAAAAGTAGGATCCTTTGAATCGGTTCGTCATTCAAGTATTGATAAACAATTATTTCATCGCACTTCTAATGACTCTATTGAACGTATGTCTTTCTCATCAAAGGCTTCATCCTCTGAATCTCTGCGTAACTCTAGTAGAAACTCGGAATATGTGGACATGCACTTGGAAAAAAGTAATGATACAGGATATATCGATATGAGTATTGGAACCCCCAAAAGTGCAAAGTCAAGTGCATGTCATTCTAGAAGTTCATCAAACCAAAGCCTTAGTTCTTCACCTGCAGTTATAAACAGTTTTGGAATAAAACAGGAATCACCCAGTATAAAAGTAATCAAATCCAGTGATGGAAATGCTCAAAAATCATCAAGTTTAAATGTGAGTTCTAGGTCCTCCATTGCAAGCAGGAGTCCGTGTGGATCAGGCAGAGAGTCTGAGGATGAAAGCTACGTTCCTTATGCTCCTGGGATTTCAGGAGAAAATCAGGTGCAGGAGACTAGATCTGGATCATTATCGGACAAAAAAACAAGTTCAAGGTCAAATTCACTTTCTTATGAAAAAAGACCTGGATCTAGATCTGGATCATTTGGCTCAGAGAAAAATCCAGATTCCAGATCTAATTCTTTTGGCACATGTTCAAGGCCTAGTCCAAGATCTGGATCTTTCAAAGCAGATCAGAAATCTCACAAGGGCTCCCGATTAGGAAGACACAGTCCCAAAGCAAGCATAGTGTCCAGTGAGGCTCATAAAAGTGTGGACAAGAAGGCTGGGAAACAATCAGATGATAATCAGTATATTGACTATGAACCCGGTAGTGTAGATGTAGGAAACCTGACGGAAAATCCACAGACTGTTAGCAGAGTAGCAGAAAGCAATGTGGTGCATGAGTCCACCACAACTGTTCAAAAACCAAGTGCCCAACTTCCTCAGTACAGTATGTCAGCTGACCCCTTGTTCTCAGCAATGCTTTTAGTTAAAGAAAATAAAGGTGGAGAAAGTGAGTCCAATAAGAACACAGACACTATTCCTCAAACAAAGAAGGATAATTCTGTTACCAAGCCTAAAAGCAATTCAGAGAACTATTCATATATGGAGTATGCACCAGATACAACTATTACAGTGGACAATTCTCTGAAAAGTCCAACAGTTGTCAGATCTTATTTTAATACAGACTCAAGTTCAAATGAGGAAAAGAAGAACAAACCAACAAAGGATACAACTGAGAAACTAGAAACTGAGTGTTCTGCAAAACCACCAAACAATGTTCCAGCAAGTTTAAAGTCTGAACCTGATAGAAAACTGATTAAAGAGAGCAAAAGAGAGAGTGCAGTAATCAAACAGGTGCTCCCAATGAAAGCAGTGCTACTGGACAACACTGAGGATGATGATGGGTATGTGGGGCTGGACTTTGGGGACAATAAACGGAGCTCAAATTTCTCTTACCCTCCGAGGTCTCCCATCAGAGGAGATCCTTCAGAGGGGACCTCAGTAGACGGTGATTTGTATACGAGACAGGACAGTAGACTGAGAGCCAGTCCACCGAATGAGGGCCCAAAATCGGATCAAACAGTTACCACTGGACTAAAGAAAAAGCCAAGTGTGAGTTCCCTTCAGGAACAAGACAATGTGTTCAGAGACAGTAAAAAAGAAATTGAGAGAAGCTGTGAATCTTTAAATTTAAAAAGCCCTATTCCACTTTCTGTGACCTCAAATCAAGAGCTTCATAAACAACTTAGTATGCCCTGCATGGCCATGGAGTCGGAACAGAGTGGTGATAATGGGCAGGAGGGGGATATAAATCGTCGTAGTTGTTCCGATCTTGCCAGTGAGTATGAGGAAATGTCCCTCCCAACTGTGAGGTCTAAATCTACCTCCAGTCAGCAGCTCCCAGAAGGACCCACACTGAACTATGCTAAGCTGGACCTCGGATCCAGTGAAGAAATCCCAGCGGAACAGAAATTTCGCCAGACTAGGCATCCTTCCTCCCCAGATGATTGCGGTCCCCCTCTACAAGGGTATGCAGAAATTGACTTTGAAATGTCTGATAATTTAAAAAATGCACGGAGCAAAGAAAAATTGCCTGTGAAGTTTTCTATAGAATAAATTAATTAGTACTTGCTTAAAAGCTTTAAAAGTAAAGGCTGGAAAGCAAGAGTTGTGCTTTAAACTGGCATAAGGTAAAATATTCTGCCAGCCTAGTGTTGTATTTGTAATCGTTCTCAGTACAAGAAAATATCTGTTGGAAGTTTTTCTTCATTAATGAATTTGCAGCTATGTCTTACAGTCTAAATTTAGACAGCTCTCTTAGAAAGCTCTGGTATTTCTGTTTTCTATTGATTTGCACTTCTACCGGATTGTGACCATTAAGTGTCAGACATAAAGTGTATGATGAACTGTCTTGGTACAACAGATTGTATTTCATACATCTCATGTGATAGAGGTTGTGTGCTTTCTGTGTATGTAATGCAATATTTGTACAAAAAATGTTGTTAGAAAGGAAAAGTGCATTTTATCTCAAATTTATGTCTGCATAAAGCATTTGTATGCTGCTCGAAAATTGTAATGCAAGAAGATATTTTTTGTGTGTGAGTGATGTTGCTTAACTGCAAGTAAAATTGACTGTATGACAGCTTGACGGTAGAAGAAATATTGAAGTTGGGCTTTTTCTGATGATTTGCTGATCATTACTGTACGAGATGACAGTTTTATAGAGCAAATTTTTACTTGAAGCTTTTAATGTTTTATGACAACTTTTGAGGAATTTATTATTTTATGTGACTTTGTTTTAGAGGCAGATGCATCTTACCTTAATTACAGGCATTATACAAAGCTTGGTGGTTGTAAATTTATCAACACTTTTTAAGCATTTTGTTAAGTTTTATTTTGAAGGATGTAGGAGTGTTCATACATTACACTTGCCTTATTCATTCATACAATATGTAACAAGGAGACTTTTTAATACAACATCACAATTATATATTTAAAAATACCTTTAAAAGGAAATAACATTTTTGAAGATTGTTTTTGATTACTATTTCTTTATTTTTTTTTTAAATATGAATTATGCATGCAAGTCTGTTTGAGGGTTCTCAATTTTCTTTGTTTTTATGTCTCTTTCACAAGTAGTCTTCTTATTGAGGACTTTATAATTGGCCAGTGTTTTAATATTTTCAGTCTGTTTAAAAGCTTATTTCCAAGATTTTTATTTGCAACATCTCTCTATATACAAGTATACAAATTTCAGCATAAATGCAGATTATGCACTCTGGTATAATTATCTGTTGGTTTTATCATCATTTAGATATATCCAATCATTGATTTATATTTAGGCAGTGATCATATTTCACTGGGAAGTGCCAGAATGTGACTCCTCATTACCTAAATTACATACAGTTAACACCTAATCTGTATTTGAAGAATTCGGGTTTATTGGTCCTTTTTTTAAGATTTGCCAAGCAAGGTTTGCTATTTAGTTATAAATTTGATTTCCTTTGGAATTAAAAGCTTTAATGCAAATTTTACATGAATAAACATCGAGATGACGGTCAATGAATTGCAAGGCACCAGAGAATTATTTGGCATGAAGTTTCCAGTTTATAACGTATTGCATTTTCTGTGTGCTAGACAAAGTGGGAGTAGGTTTAATTCAATGAGCTCCATTAATTAAAGTAATTAAAATTGTTTTTAAGAGAAGGAGGTTAAGAGTGCCTTACAACATTGTAAGTGCTTGTTGATAAGGCGTGTACTATAAAAACATACCAGTATTGTATGTAGTCTTGAATTCTCTGTAAGGATATTGCATTTAACATTAACCTGTATTGTAGCACAAGGTTTTCATCACTAACAATTGCAATAACAAAAATGATAGGAGTATTTTATAAAAATTTATGTTATTATCTTAAAAAAAAATATTGTTTTTTTATACGCCCGTCTTAAGACGGGACGTATTATGTTATAGGCTTCATGTCCGTCCGTCCGTCCGTCTGTCCGTCTGTCCATTCCTGTCCGGCTCATAATTTCAATACTATTAGGCCTAGGATTATCAAACTTTGTCAACTGATACTTCTTGGGTAGACGGTGTGTCGTGCACCAAAAGTAGGTCGCTCTGACCTTTAATAAAGATGCTATGGCCAAATATGGAAAAATCCTGTCCGGCTCATAACTAGAAAACTATTAGACCTAGAGCTATCAAACTTGGCAAAAGTATACATCTTAGGTAGACGGTGTGTCGCGACCTATTTCAAGGTCACTGTGACCTTTAATTTTAGTGAAATTTTTTAAAAAACTAAGTTTTCTAAATTTTAAATTTCATAATCCTAAAAATGTAAAAAAATAGAGTTGTATCCTTATTGAAAAGTATTAAATCAAGTAAAAACTTATTTTTTCATCATATACTTTACAGCAATCTTAAATAAATTTCAGTGTTAATGAGAGGAATTCAGTTTGTCCCATGGGCATAATTATCAAGCACTGGTCAGGAAGAATTTTGATAGCAGAAAGTTGCATGTTAAATTAGAGAGAAATTAATGAGTTTAGTGTGAGGAGGTTTGGTGTTATCCCTTGGGTATTGGGCAAATGGACAGCCAGCCTAGCTGTTAGATTAAAAATAGCTCTTGTTGGCTAGCTAAGTTTTAAAATGAATTTGATAAAAAGTAATTAAAACTTATTTGATATTGCATAATAAACTAATAATCTGATATTATATAATATTAATTAATTAAAAACTAATTTTATGGGGTGGGGTTGAATCAGCATGCCTACTTGACCATATGAATTAAATATAAAACCTGTCTGGCATTAAATCTAAAAGAAATCATGGAGTATTTTATATGTTTTAAAAGTGTTTTAGGATAAAAAGTGCAGATCCATTAATATTTAGGGAGTAATGAGTAGACAAGCATCCAGTCAAAGATTAATTAATGAGTTCAATGTACGAAGGCTATCTGATCAAGCGCTGCCTTATCTGTATCCTTTGGGGATTAGACAGAAGAACTGCTGGTCAAAGCATATGTCATTTGATGGCCAGCCTTTCTTTTCAAAATTAATTTGGCATAGATTAAGTTGTTAAGACTAATTTGATATTGTTTATTATGATGGCTGGCATTTGACAAAGTCTGACACAAACAGTATAGAAATCTGTCAGTTATGTAATATTTGTTATAATTATGCCTACAGCACAGGGGATGGATAAAGAAATATTTTTTTTAAAAATGAAAAAATCATGGAAATCTTAGAATCAAGGTTGAAGTGATTTTCTTGCAGTCTAAACTGTTAAAGATAATTGTGTAATATTTTGACGGGCGTATCATGCTGTGGCGTGGCACTTTATTTTTGGTCATACAATTTTGAATATTGATGGTACATGTATAAAAAGTTGCAAAGTGTCAGAAGAATGTATTTTGAAAGGTCATGTCGGTGAAACTTGAATGATTACGTTGACAGTATTTATCACACAGAATTATGATTTTCACTAATTATTATGTATGTGCACTATCTACCTTTGAAGCCCAATTACCTCTGTTCAGTGCTGGCGTGTTTTTGTAATCTTGTACGTTATTTTCAGGCTTTTTTGTACAATGACATTACATACAGAAATAGCTGATGAGTAGAATATAAATCTATTATTGTGTATTATTAACATTTTTATCCATAATATGACAATGTGTTGCCATGGTTATTGTTACTTGTTGTCCACTATTTTCATGTTACAGAATATTCAGATATAAAAATAATTAAAATTGCAAAACTTAACATTTGTGTTTTGATTATTTCTTCTCCATGTT
The DNA here is from genome assembly GCF_032062105.1 of Saccostrea cuccullata. Lineage (NCBI taxonomy): Eukaryota > Metazoa > Mollusca > Bivalvia > Ostreida > Ostreidae > Saccostrea > Saccostrea cuccullata. The sequence continues at coordinate 106,435 of NW_026935400.1, read as the reverse complement.
ATGCTTATGACAGGAGATTAACTTGGGTAATATCATGCACTGAGTCAAAAGTTCTGGTGTTAGCAAAAGGCTGTATTGAATGTATTGTGAAAATGTTTATAACTCTTTGAAAAATTTCCTTTGCTCATGGGTATTAAGTTGAAGGACTAAGTGCAAGGTAATGATGTATAAGGGTGCCTCTTCCAAATTTGTGAAGTAAACACATAGTTATTATCATGACAAAGGCTGCACGTGCCTCTTCCAAAAATTGTATGTTTCATGGCTCCTGGGTTAGATATTCTAATGTTAGCTCAGGTCTCTTTTGAGTATAGTGAAAATGCATTTAAAATATTCTTTAAAATTCTTTGATGCTCATCGTTATTAAACCAATGAATTAGTGCATGGTCATGCTGAATAATGGTGCCTTTTCCAAAATTGCAAAATATACTGTATACAGGGAAATTTTTTCCCCATTTTATTTTCGCTGTACCCTCATTTGTGAGAATTTAAAAGGGGACAAACTCAAAGAATAAAGTTTTAATTTCTTAAACAAAAATATGACTTGGTGAGTTTAAAATGGGGCAAAATTGTTTGGCGAAAATAGGATGGGCCAAAAATAACAATGTACACAGTATGACCCCAGTGTCAGGAGTTTGGAGGGTGGGGCATCTAAGCATTAATGCTTGGATTTTTAATCTCCTCTGCTCCTTAATTGGTATGAAAAACTAGAGTCTCATTTGCCACAGTGCTCACTTATTTATTTTCTTCAATACTTCATCAACATATTTCTTTTCTATGTATTCTCTTGTAAAACTTGATCACCAATTTTTGTCCATCCTTTCCTCTGGTGTTAAGAAATTATTAAAGGAAAGTTGTAACAGGACACTATGGCATGTGGACCTCTTGTTTTAAATTTGGAAAATGGCCTTTCAAAAGTTTGAATTACAGCTGACAATTGTCAGTCCAGTCCAATACGAAAATTCGTAATATTACGAAAAAACGTAAGATTATGAGAAAACGTAATATCACAAGTTATCGTAATATAAAACTTATATTACAATTTTTCGTAATGTAGTTAAATTACGAATACGCGTAATATAGCAGATGTAAGAGACTATATTACGAGTTTTCGTAATCCAAGACAAATTCAAGCATTGCAAGAAATTGAGTGGCAGTAATATTACGTTTTCTTGTAATCTTACATTTTTTCGTAATATTACGAATTTTCGTATTGGACTGAACTGATTGTACAGTCAAAATTTTTTAATAAAAAGGCTTAATATGTGAAATATTTATTATGTTAATTATTTGCATAATCTACAAAATATTTAATAAATATGAGGCACAGATATTACAAGCTTAGAGAAACATCTTGAATATGTTACTTGTTCCTCAAAGATACTCAAAACCTTTAACATATTACCGGTACATGAATACACAATGGGAAAACCCAGCATTAAGGCTTAATGTACTAACAATCAAGGTCTTTCCAATCTCACTGTTGTATCAAATTTTCTGTTGATCTACCATCAAACTGCTATCTGTCCCTTCAACTTTAGATACTGAAAAATTAAAAAGAAATATGCATTAATACTGCCCATCTGCTTCTGTGATAAAATTGCACCCTATTGGTTAGAAGTACTGTAATACATTATATGATTATAACACAGGTACTGTAGTATTCATAATCAAGATACAGTAGACCTCAATAAGGATAACAGTATTCCAGACACCTCTCTCTATTTGTAGAGAACAGAATTTACAATTCCATAGAAATCAAGGAATGGATCATTTCAGGTAATATGGATGTTTCATTAATTCAAAATTTGGTTGGAAACAAGTGTCTGGATTAATGAGGTGCTACAAGAGTATTGCATCTCTACTAAGCTCTACAATCATGATAAATTCATGATATATTGATCAAATGACTTCCATTGACCTGTTATTGACAATCTTCATTTATGCCATACCTTTAGGTTTATTTAAAAAAAAGCCTCAAAATATCAAAAGATTTGCAGTTGCTAGAGTAAAATGTAAAGAAACAAGACATGATTGTAAAACACTTAGGCCTCCCTCAGCTGAAAAATTAGAATGCTTCTAAGTCCAAGGGGCATAACTCTATCCAAAATGGCTCAATCCTACCCAAAAACAAAATTGATCAGGATATGCTTATCATAAATCTGTATGCCAAAAATCATTTCAATATTTTCAACCCCTGCAAAAAAATCAACGGATTGCAAATAATTAGAATTTTTCTAATTCAAAGGGGCATAACTCTGTCCAAAATGGCCCGATCTACCAAAAACCTAGTTTGACCTAGATATTCTTCTGATAAATCTGTATATTATATTTCATTTCAATTTGTGCAACATAATTATGCAAAGAAAATGATTGGAAACTGATGGTGGACCGCCCAACCAACAGACAGCAGCAAAGCAATATACCCTCCCTTCTTTAAAGGGGGCATAAAAAGTGGATTGGACTAATTAAGTCTTCCAGATCACATTGACACATCCATGGTGTAAGGAATATTGTGCTTTCAATTCCAAAGTTTAAGTGCACATAATAAATGGGCATTTTTATAAAGAATAGAGCAGAGAAAAGGGTAGGAAGTAGTGTTGGCAACGAGTACCCGGTTAACCGTCGAACGTTGCTAGTATCGGTTAGTAAAACTGCTACTCGGTTACTCGGATAAAATAAATTCTACATAGTAAACGCATTGAAAATGAATGTTTTTTAATTTATAAATGTATACTAACTTACACATTTCCCTAATTTTAGGTACCATTAGACTTGATCTAGTGCATGGTTGTAGTGAATCAAATTGTTTTGATTAGTTTTCACAGTTTATATAATTGATAGCTTTGATTGCTTGGGGTATACATATTTTGAAGGCCTGCGTTATAATTACCTCATTTGATAATTTAACGAGATGCCGCCGCAGACATAATAAGCTTGGAGTTGTAACAAAAGAACAGCTGATTCAAAATCTGTTAAATCACCTAAGCTTAAATTATTCGGTAACCAGCGGTTTATTGGACACTCCAATAATTAATCACTTATTAACTATTAATTATGGAGTATGTAAATATTTATTCTCCTTGATTGCGATATATTTCGGGGGCTGAAAAAGAAAGTGTAAAATGGTGATTGACGATGACGTATTTATTTGTCTTTGTGTGTCGAATTCCCTATTAATTTTCTTTATTTTAAAATCGTAAATCTTTGACGATATCGTATGTGTGTATTGTAAATATAATGTCCCTATTCAATATATTTGTGCAGTACTACTACCGATAAATATAGAATAAGATAAATAATATATATTGATACTTTTACCAAAAATCATCCGAGTAACCGGGTACTTGATCGGAAGATGAAGCGAGTAACCGGTTACTAAAAGTCGTCCGATTTGCCAACACTAGTAGGAAGTGTCAGCCATTTCAGAAGAACAGAAAATCTTCAACAGTTTATGGATGACTTGGATGACATCTGTAGTTTAGTGTTAATCAGACTGGGTATGTATGAATTTTTTTTTGTTTTGCAAGGTTTAAATAATCAGTTGAACTGAATACCTATTAGTATCTCGAATATCAATAACATCATACATGTAGATACATGTATCTGGTATGTCAAAGAATCTTCCGCAATTTTAACCTCCAGGTGTTGGTCTCCAGTTTATTTCTCACTTTTTTACCAACTCCACTAGGATTATATATCATAACTTACATTTTTCCTACTGTTAATGGCCTGCTGAACCCAAAGTAACTCTAAAGCAATGTTTTTCCTCATTTCCTGCAGTGATTCTTTATCCTTGGGGTACTGGCTGGGCTCTTTTTCCTGCTGAACATCCTTAGACTCAGTAGCAGGTGCTGCAATGATAAGAATATTTTATTACTTTGCACTCCCTGTGTTTTTCACAACTTTAAAGATTTTTGTCAAGGCCTAAAATAAAATTTGTTTAATTGCAGTTGCCTACCAACCCACTGAAAATGCACCCGACCCAAACTTTTTTTTAGCCATTTTGTGATATATTTTTTTTTTCTTTGATTTTTCAGGATATTGAAAGACTTAGTTTCATTTTCAATTTTTGACTTTCGTTTTTTTATCAATCAGTTGTTTATAACAAGAGTGGAGCTTAGTTATGTTTAGTAGGCCTATGAAAAGCTCTGTATAATCATGATAATTGTTTACTATCTAACAAAAATCTAAAAACTTTTTTTCAAAAAAAAAAGAATTCCTACCTACCTACCCAGTCTAAAAATTATAGGTCGACAACTGCAAACAAAGAATTTTTTAAGCTTGACACAATTAACATGAAAAACACTGTCCTTAATTTCTGTCATCTCTTTTTATTTTTAATATTTTTTTTTTAAATAATAAGATCAGTATCTTTTGTGGTACCTGAAATGCTATGAAAACTGTCCCAGACTGAGGTTTCATTAGTTCGCCCAGAGGTCCCCATGGAAAATGGGACATTAGGATTTCCTCTGGTAGATGGGATTCCTTTGGGAGGTTCAGTTGTTGTTTTCTTCGATGAGTCATTCTGCCTAAGTGTAGACTCCTTCATTACACTGTCTGGGATGAATTCAGCTGCCAGCTCTGTACAGTGATCTGATTCTTGGGCCATCTCTGTCAGAAACTTTGGTACATCTGTTTGCTTTGATTCCTTATATTTTTCGGGTATGTCCTGAACATTTAGCACTTCACCTTTCGATATCTCAGTTTCTGTTGGTACATGCTGTTCAATTTTGAGGATATCCTGACTTGATGAACTGGATTCACAGAAACTTGTTTGAGTCTCAACTGTGAGGAAATTATAGTCAAAAGCATGACTAGATGATTGAACTCCTATTTCACACAGTTCTTTAGTGTCTTTACATTTTCCGGTAGCACCATTTTTAAGTTCTGCCTGAGAAGATATTGTTTGTTTTGTTCTGAAAGTTTCACTTTTTTCTGTCTTGTCTCTAACTGAACAGTCAGTCTCTCTTTGTGTCTTTCTCTTGTTGGATTTTTTCTGGAAAGTTGGTTTACACAGTCCATCACATAACCAAAGTGGCCCAGTTTGACTGTTGTTTTCGATTTCTTTAAATATGTCCTCATACTCTTGTCTGGTCTCATTCATCCATTTTCTGACCAAAATGCCTCTGAATAATGCCTGAAATATACAATACATAAAATGACAGAAAATGGCAAAACTACACAATCATATAAAGTGCCTGTAATTTGACAATGATTTGATATTTTGTAAGATAGAAAATGATTTATATACAGTGTAAATAAAAAGAAAGAAACCTGCATAAAATATCCCATCTTGACAAAATATGTATTCTGAGATTAGAAAGCTCATCTGGTCAATGAGGAAATGATTGCAAATTGCACAGGTGTCGTTATCATTTAATATCCTGGAGTGGGCTGGATAAATTCTTAGCAAATACATGACATAATGTAAAATATTGTCCAAATTTGCTTGGTACAACCTGGATCTTGATTCAGTCAAATACATGCGCAAATTGCTTTTAAATTGTAGTTGAATTGAGTATATGTTACGTAATTTTAAAGCAACTCAAAATATCTTGACTATTATATTAAAATTTTGCTTTTATAATGGTTTGGATCATGGATATCGGCCTAGGTAGCAGTTGGTAGAACACTGATGCAGGGGTCCCGGGCCGGGTTTTATATATTTCCAGTCCAGCTATAAACATTTTTACCTTTCCTGATAGACTTTTGTCACTTTGACTACCGCTTGAATTTCAAGTGAAAGTGCCAGAGGTTAATAAGAACTTGGGTTGTGTCTGAAGGAGAAGACTGTTTAAGGTGGGAGAGATCAAAAAACCATAAAAAATTCAAGTAAATTGCTAGATATACTTATGATTCTGATAGGACATATTCTAAGTGTGATATAATCATATAAAGCTTGTCTCGAGATACAGATTCTAGAAAAATGGACCACAGGCCTCTGAATTTCTATCATTAAGCCGTTATATGATTGATCAGAGTGATATACATACCCCTTCAATATAGAGGGGATATACTGTAAAACGAGAATGTTTGGCGCACTGCTAATTTTAGCGCCTTTGGTGCAAGAGCCCCTGAACGCTAAAATGAATTGTGCACTAAGATTTCTAAATATTTTTTGTGTGTGTGTTCAAAGCTTTCACATTAGTACATGTACATGTAAACTGGAACGTGCTATTACGTAATGTCGAAGGGCCGTTGGGTTTTATATATACACTAGCACTGTACATGGTAGGATGGATTGAGAAATTTCTGCCATATTAAATTTAATTAAACTTTTGTTAGTTGTAACCCGATACTTATCATTAGCACCTTCAAAATTTGGATTCTCAGCGTGTCAATCATCTTTCGCCTCGAGGTAAACAGTGCAATCAAGCATGACGATTGAGCTTGCAGACAATACCTGATTATGATTATCATTTATCCAAGTAACTTTCTTTCGATGCATGGATTGTTTTAATCTGAATATAATGTGTTAATACTCCATGTCTTTTATTTCAAATAAAATTAAAATAAAATTTAACATTGTGCCACGTCCATGTGATTGCAACACTGCGGTAAAGTTAACTTATATAGGGGAGCGCTATTGTGTTTCCGTGCTTGACTAACCAAAAAGTCAAATACGGGAGTGGATAAAAAAATATCACATTAATTTATATAATTTCAACAGGTCCCTGATTTTAATGACAAGTGCGAGCACTAAAATTTATTTGCGCCAATGCATTGTGTTTGCGCTAAAATATGTATGCACCAAATTTTCTCGTTTTACAATTTATATCACTCTGATCAAATCATATAACAGCTCACTGATAGAAATTCAGAAGCCTGTAGATTTAGCATGTTTAGATACGTAGCTTGATTTACCTACATAGCTTTATTTACTAACCTGAGGTAGCTTTATTTAGCTACCAAATCAATTTATTTCTATAAAATAGCATTTTTCTCAGGGTGTACAGAAAATATTATGATGCAGTGATCATTTTCAATTTTGAACTCATATAAACACAATTCATGAAAAAATCCCTCTAGAAGAAATGTCTTTTTCTGCACAATTGCAACCAAAGTTCTGAAAGTTTTGGGGCTATGTATGACAGTTAGAACAGTTACTCCTTGAATGAAATGACAAAGAAGTCCAATTCCGGTTAATACAATAATAGGTTGGTAATTATTCAGCACAAAGTGAAGTAATCATACTCAGCCATGCCTCACTGCACGCATGAGAGAGGAAAGTTAACCAAACAATGGAATTACACGTTTTGTTCTAAATTGTCCAAACGCAGCAATGTATAAACTATCTCTGCTTTGGAATGTTTTTTTTAAAACCTCCCTAATATAAATATCAAGTCATTTAATTGCGAAATTTTGTCTCTTTTTAATAAAAAAGAAAAAAGAAAAAGTTACATTTAAAATAGCTAAATAAAGCTACCTGAGATAGGTTAATAAAGCTACGTAGGTAATTCTACCTACGTAGCTAAATCTAGTGATTGTACTGGGCCTGTAGGCTGTACATTTCTTTTTCTTTGCTCGGTTTCATCCTTTGGAAAACAAGCCAAATTTTTATATACAATTGTTTTTTTTATTTATTTACATAAAACAATTTCATATTATCATTTTAATGTACATATACCTGTATCTTAGTAATTTCTGCTTCGCTATATTCGTTTTCAGCCAAATCTTCCGCCATTTTGAAACAAATGCCGTTTCTGTGAGAAAAAAGAGGTATAATATGAATACAATTTTATATCTCGTAACCAGCCTCTATAACCAGGCAGAGCGCATGCGCACAAAAAAATTACATCGAGTTCGGAAAACAGCAGAGAGGAAATTCGGAATATATAACGAAAACTAGTAGTGCTATTCTCAGATGCAGAAATTTATGCATAATTCAATAAAATTTTATTTAAAAAGCCGAAGAATTAATAAGTCGACATTGAAATTAGTTTTTATTTGTTTATTTAATTTTTTATTCATTCATTCATTCATTCATTCATTCATTCATTCATTCATTCATTCATTCATTCATTCATTTATTTATTTATTTATTTATTTATTTATTTATTCATTTATTTATTTATTTATTTATTTATTTATTTATTTATTTATTTATTTATTTATTTATTTTTAATTGTAATAATTATTATAAACTAAGTAACTTATTTATTTATTAGGAAATTTATTTGTCTGTTTATTTATGAATACATTCTTTTCTTCATTAATTAATTATTCTAGTGAGTAATCAGTTTTTCTATTTATTTATTAATCATTTATTCTTTTCTTTAATTAATAAATTTATAGATTAATTTATTATTTATGTTTTAATTCATTTATATTTTAATTTGTTTGTTTATGTGTTTACTTACTTTATATTTTGCTTGATTGTTTATTTATTTATTGGTTTCTTTCTTTATTTATTGGTTTATTTATTATTTCTGATAATTAAGTAAATGTTTGATGTACTAATAAATAATTTATTTATTTATTCATCATATTTATTCCTTTTTATTATTATTCTTTTAAAATTAATCAATTAATTAATTTATTTATTATTTTAATTATCTTTTTTTTCATCTATTTTTTTTCTCTCTCTCTATTATAGACAGGTTCTGTTTATGTATTGCTAGGGTTTATGTTCCCATCACCAGGGTTTGTATACCCATCACCAGGGTCTATATACACATCATCAGGGTCCATATTATCTATCACCAGGGTTTATATACCCATCACCAGGGTCTATATACACATCATCAGGGTCCATATTATCTATCACCAGGGTTTATATACCCATCACCAGGGTCTATACACCCATCACCAGGGTCTATATTGTCTATCACCAGGGTCTGTATACCTATCACCAAGGTCTGTATACCCATCACCAGGGTCTATATACCCATCACCAGGGTCTGTATACCCATCACCAGGGTCTGTATACCCATCACCAGGGTCTATATACCAATCACCAGGGTCTGTATACCCATCACCAGGGTCTGTATACTCATCACCAGGGTCTGTATTATCTATCACCAGGGTCTGTATACCCATCACCAGGGTCTATATACCCATCACCAGGGTCTATATACCCATCACCAGGGTCTATATTATCTATCACCAGGGTCTACATACCCATCACCAGGGTCCATATTATTTATCACCAGGGTTTATATACCCATCACCAGGGTCTATACAATCATCACCAGGGTCTGTATACCAATCACCAGGGTATATATTATCTATCACCAGGGTCTGTATACCCATCACCAGGGTCTGTATATCCATCACCAGGGTCTATATCCCAATCACCAGGGTCTGTATTATCTATCACCAGGGTCTGTATACCCATCACCAGGGTCTATATACTCATCACCAGGGTCTGTTGTATCTATCACCAGGGTCTGTATACCCATCACCAGGGTCTGTATACCTATCATCAGGGTCTATATACCCGTCACCAGGGTCTGTATTATCTATCACCAGGGTCTGTATACCCATCACCAGGGTCTGTATACTCATCACCAGGGTCTGTATTATCTATCACCAGGGTTTGTATACCAATCACCAGGGTCCATATTATCTATCACCAGGGTTTATATACCCATCACCAGGGTCTATATTATCTATCACCAGGGTCTGTATACCAATCACCAGGTACTATATACCGATCACCAGGGTCTGTATACCCATCACTAGGGTTCATATTATCTATCACCAGGGTTTATATACCCATCACCAGGGTCTATATACCCATCACCAGGGTCTATATTATCTATCACCAGGGTCTGTATACCCATCACCAGGGTCTGTATAACCACCACCAGGGTCTATATACCCATCACCAGGGTCTGTATTATCTATCACCAGGGTCTGTATACCCATCACCAGGGTCCATATTATCTATCACCAGGGTCTGGGTCTGTATTATCTATCACCAGGGTCTGTATACCCATCACCAAGGTCTCTATTATCTATCACCAGGGTCTGTATACCCATCACCAGGGTCCATTTTATCTATCACCAGGGTTTATATACCCATCACCAGGGTCTATATACCCGTCACCAGGGTCTGTTTTATCTATCACCAGGGTCTGTATACCCATCACCAGGGTCTATATACCTGTCACCAGGGTCTGTTTTATCTATCACCAGGGTCTGTATACCCATCACCAGGGTCTGTATTATCTATCACCAGGGTCTGTATACCAATCACCAGGGTCTATATACCATCACCAGGGTCTGTATACCCATCACCAGGGTCCATATTATCTATCACCAGGGTTTATATACCCATCACCAGGGTCTATATTATCTATCACCAGGGTCTGTATACCCATCACCAGGGTATATATTATCTATCACCAGGGTCTGTATACCAATCACCAGGGTCTATATACCGATCACCAGGGTCTGTATACCCATCACCAGGGTCTATATTATCTATCACCAGGGTCTGTATACCAATCACCAGGGTCTATATACCGATCACCAGGGTCTGTATACCCATCACTAGGGTCCATATTATCTATCACCAGGGTTTATATACCCATCACCAGGGTCTATACACCCATCACCAGGCTCTATATTATCTATCACCAGGGTCTGTATACCCATCACCAGGGTCTGTATAACCATCACCAGGGTCTATATACCCATCACCAGGGTCTGTATTATCTATCACCAGGGTCTGTATACCCATCACCAGGGTCTATATACGCATCACCAGGGTCTGTATTATCAATCACCAGGGTCTGTATATCCATCACCAGGGTCCATATTATCTATCACCAGGGTCTATATACCCATCACCAGGGTCTGTATTATCTATCACCAGGGTCTGTATACCGATCACCAGGGTCTATATACCGATCACCAGGGTCTGTATACCCATCACCAGGGTCCATATTATCTATCACCAGGGTTTATATACCCATCACCAGGGTCTATATACCCGTCACCAGGGTCTGTTTTATCTATCACCAGGGTCTGTATACCCATCACCAGGGTCTATATACCCGTCACCAGGGTCTGTTTTATCTTTCACCAGGGTCTGTATACCCCATCACCAGGGTCTGTATTATCTATCACCAGGGTCTATATACCCATTACCAGGTCTATATATCAATCACCAAGGTCTATATACCGATCACCTATTTCCCGTTATCAACAAGGGTCTATCACCAACAGTCTGTATTTACATAGGTTTGATTTTGATATCACCAAGAGTATGTGCATCGCAGAGGGTCTGTCAAGGGTCTCAGTATCAACAAGGGTCAATGACTCTATGTATCACTCAGGGTCTTTATCACTAAGGTCTTGTGTATAACTAATATTACGGTAACACCAAGGGTATGTGTATCATTAAGGGTCTGTGTACCACCACCAAAGGTGTCTATCACCAACAGTCTATGTATCAATAAGGGTCTATGTATCACCAAGGGTATATGTATTACCAAGGGTATGTGCATCATAAAGTGTCTGTCAATAACCAGGGATCTGTGTTTTAACAAGGGTTTCTATCACCAGGGGTACTGTATATGTATCACAAAGGGCCTATTTATCACCTAGGGTCTGTATCAACAAGGGGAATTTATCTCCAAGGGTCTATGTATCACCATGATTATGTGTATCACCAAGGGTAAATGTATCTCCAAGGGTCTATGTATTACCAAGATTATGTGTATCACCGAGATTATGTGTATCACCAAGGGTATGTGTATCTTAAAGGGTCTGTGTTCTACTAGGGGTCTATGTTTCACCAAGTGTCTATGTATCACCAGTGGTCTATGTGTCGTCAAGGGTCTTTTTATCACCAAGGGTATGTGTATTACCTAGGGCCTGTGTATCACGAAGTGTCGGTGTATCAACTAGGGTCTATGTATCACCAAGGGTATGTGTATCACCTAGGGTCTGTCTATCACCAGTGGTCTTTGTATCACCAAAGGTCTGTGTATCACCTAGGGCTTGTGTATCACCAGTGGTCTATGTATCACCAAGGGTTTATATATCACCTGGAGTCTGTATCAAAAAGGATAAGTTTACTTAGGGTATGTATGTCACCAAGGGTCTATATTACCAAGGATATGTATATCACCAAGGGTTTGTGTATTATATTGAGGGTCTGTGTATCACCAAGGGTACATATTGTCTCACCTAGGGTCTGTGTATCACCTATGGTCTGTGTATCACCAAAGGTCTATGTATCACCTAGGGTCTGTGTATCACCGGTGGTCTATGTATCATCAAGGGTCTATGTATCACCTAGGGTCTTTATCAACAAGGATCTGTATCACTAAGTGTATGTATTTATGTCACTAAGGGTCTGTATTACCAAGCATATGTGTATCACCAAGTGTTTGTGTATTATTGAGGGTCTGTGCACCTTTGTCCATCAGCAGGGTTTGAATACCTATCATAAGAGTGTGCATTTTATTACATATGTCTGAATAGCCATATCAAGGAAATTTTTATTCTTGCAGGGTTTTATTGCATAATTTTGTAGGCCTATATGGTATGGTGTCTAACATAATTTGAATTATTAAAATGAAATCCAATATTAAGAAGGTCTATGGATGTGTTTAGTAAAGTTAACCTCTTGTAGAGAAGGCATGATCGAATTGTATAAAGAAATACATGTATATTGATTTTCTTATGATTAAAATTTCTTGATTCTAATATTGATCTTATTTACTTTTTATTTTGTAGTGTAAGCCTGTTAAAGAGGATGCAAAGGATATTCAAATTAACTTAAAACGACGGGCAAAGAGTTTATTTATGTGGATTGTGGAAATATCTTTACTTGTTAATGTGAATCATGATGTATTTTGATTCCTCTTTTGGATAAATTGAGATAAATTTTATTAACAAAATATTTATTTATACCTTAGTCGACTACTCATTTACTTTATTCGAATGATAGTTGAATATTCGGAACATTTGATGGAAATAAAAATTTGAATAATTCAGATTTCACTTGTACATACATGAGTTATATTTATAACGAAAACCTCCTTATCTGCATTTATAAAAAGTAACATGAAATATCTATGTGTATGTTGCACATAGATGTTAAGAGGCACCTAACGTATTGACAAGGCACGTAACTTGGGGGGAGGGATGTTGCCCCCTTCCCCCTGTTTTCTAAACGCATCATTTAACTTTTGAACATATATCATTGAAAGGTCGACCCCCTATACATTTCAGAAGATCGGACTCTCATATTCAACATATGAATTATCTATTACAAACCGTTTATGAATACTTTATTTTTTTTTATCTTATGATAATGTTTAATTTTCATACACTTATTATAAATCAAAAGCGGCTAAGGGTAAGGATAAAAATTTTATACGTAATTTTAATTGGCCGATTGTGGCCGGTGTCAAGCTTTTCCTGTCTCAAACAACCTGACAATAGCCAGCAATTGTTCTTTCAGCAACAAGGCCGGCTAAGAATTACTAGTGCCCTGATCAAAGCATAATTCACCTGTGTAATGCCCCTGACAAAACTATTAGGAGTCCAATTTATTTTGCATATGATCTTTGACCTTGACATTTGACCTGAACAAAACTTTAATCTTGGCCAAAGCTTTGCACTTGATGCGACAGGTCTTTTACATCTTCATGTGAAAAGATTTGACAAATGAACTTTGCCATAGACAACTGCATCCCATTCAAAAATTACAGACACTGCATATCATTTCCCTGAAGCAAAACTACACTTTGGTTTTCTACTTGACAAAATGTAATTATTCAGAATTGTAGAGTCTATTTTGGCACTTTTGTTCTACTGTCATAAACCTCTACATCGAACATAAATGAAATTTGAACTTTGTGTTGGTCGATCTACTTTTATGAGGATTTCTACCATGGCACACTTTATTTATTAATTATGAAGAGATGTATATGTTCAGATTTTCTGTGGAACAAATGAACAACATGATGGAATTTTATGATTTCTTTCCATTTATGAAATAGATGAATCAAGATACATGATGACTGAAATTTTCAATGTCAAAATATTTCCACATAAATAAGATATCTTTGTCTATCGATATAAAGTTCAATGTCCTTTGCTTTTTCCTTAACAGGATTCAACTACAAAATAAAGAAAGGTATGCTATGATGACAAAATAAAATAATAACTTTAAATCAAGAAATTTTAATCTCAAGACAATCATTATAGTTCATTATACAATTCGATCAGGGCTTCTCTACAAGATGTTAACCTTGTAACTGAACACACCCAAAAACATAGTAATTGGATTTCATTTTGATAATGCAAAAAATTTTGGACATCCTACAGAAAATAAGGTACATGTACTTCGACCCCGCAAGAGGGAAAATCTTTAATATGGCTTTTCAGACTTGTGTAATAAGTATACACACTCTTCTGATAGGTTAATGATCATTGCTGATGGACAAAAAGTACACAAACCCTTGGTGATACACAGACCCTTAATGATACATAGACCCTTGGTGATACATAGACCCAAGGTGATACATAGACCCTAGGTGAAAACCCTTGGTGATACACAGATCCTTGGTGATACAAAGACGTTAGGTGATACACAAACCCTTTGTGATACATAGACCTTTGGTGATACACAGACCCTAGGTGAGACAATATGTACCCTTGGTGATACACAGACCCTCAATATAATACACAAACCCTTGGTGATATACATATCCTTGGTAATATAGACCCTTGGTGACATACATACCCTAAGTAAACTTATCCTTTTTGATACAGACTCCAGGTGATATATAAACCCTTGGTGATACATAGACCACTGGTGATACACAAGCCCTAGGTGATACACAGACCTTTGGTGATACAAAGACCACTGGTGATAGACAGACCCTAGGTGATACACATACCCTTGGTGATACATAGACCCTAGTTGATACACCGACACTTCGTGATACACAGGCCCTAGGTAATACACATACCCTTGGTGATAAAAAGACCCTTGACGACACATAGACCACTGGTGATACATAGACACTTGGTGATACATAGTCCCCTAGTAGAACACAGACCCTTTAAGATACACATACCCTTGGTGATACACATAATCTCGGTGATACACATAATCTTGGTAATACATAGACCCTTGGAGATACATTTACCCTTGGTGATACACATAATCATGGTGATACATAGACCCTTGGAGATAAATTCCCCTTGTTGATACAGACCCTAGGTGATAAATAGGCCCTTTGTGATACATATACAGTACCCCTGGTGATAGAAACCCTTGTTAAAACACAGATCCCTGGTTATTGACAGACACTTTATGATGCACATACCCTTGGTAATACATATACCCTTGGTGATACATAGACCCTTATTGATACATAGACTGTTGGTGATAGACACCTTTGGTGGTGGTTCACAGACCCTTAATGATACACATACCCTTGGTGTTACCGTAATATTAGTTAAACACAAGACCTTAGTGATAAAGACCCTGAGTGATACATAGAGTCATTGACCCTTGTTGATACTGCGACCCTTGACAGACCCTCTGCGATGCACATACTCTTGGTGATATCAAAATCAAACCTATGTAAATATAGACTGTTGGTGATAGACCCTTGTTGATAACGAGAAATAGGTGATCGGTATATAGACCTTGGTGATTGGTATATAGATCCTGGTGATGGGTATACAGACCCTGGTGATGGATATACAGACCCTGGTGATGAGTATACAGACCCTGGTGATGGGTATATAGACCCTGGTGATAGATAATATAGACCCTGCTGATGGGTATACAGACCCTGGTGATGGGTATATATACCCTGGTGATGGGTATACAGACCCTGGTGATAGATAATATAGACCCTGCTGATGGGTATACAGACCCTGGTGATGGGTATATATACCCTGGTGATGGGTATACAGACCCTGGTGATAGATAATATAGACCCTGGTGATGGGTGTATAGACCCTGGTGATGGGTATATAAACCCTGGTGATAGATAATTTGGACCCTGATGATGGGTATACAGACCCTGGTGATCGGTATATAGACCCTGGTGATTGGTATACAGACCCTGGTGATAGATAATATGGACCCTGGTGATGGATATACAGACCCTGGTGATAGATAATACAGACCCTGGTGATGAGTATACAGACCCTGGGGATGGGTATACAGACCCTGGTGATGGGTATATAGACCCTGGTGATAGATAATATAGACCCTGCTGATGGGTTTATAGACCCTGGTGATGGGTATACAGACCCTGGTGAGGGGTATATAGACCCTGGTGATGGGTATACAGACCCTGGTGATAGATAATATAGACCCTGGTGATGGATGTATAGACCCTGGTGATGGGTATATAAACCCTGGTGATAGATAATTTGGACCCTGATGATGTGTATATAAACCCTGGTGATGGGTATACAAACCCTGGTGATGGGAACTTAAACACTAGCAATACATAAACAGAACCTGTCTATAACAGAGAGAGAGAAAAAAATAGATTAAAAAAAAATAAAAAGATAATTAGAATAATAAATTGATTAATTAATTGATTAATTTTAAAAGAATAATAATAACAAAGAAATAAATATGATGAATAAATAAATAAATTATTTATTTGTACATCAAACATTTACTTAATTATCAGAAATAATAAATAAACCAATAAAGAAAGAAAGAAACCAATAAATAAATAAACAATCAAGCAAAATATAAAGTAAGTAAACAAATAAACAAACAAATTAAAATATAAATGAATTAAAACATAAATAATAAATTAATCTATACATTTATTAATTAAAGAAAAGAATAAATGATTAATAAATAAATAGAAAAATTGATTACTCATTAGAATAATTAATTAATGAAGAAAAGAATGTATTCATAAATAAACAGACAAACAAATTTCCCAATAAATAAATAAGTTACTTAGTTTATTAATAATTATTACAATTAAAAATAAATAAATAAATAAATAAGTAAATAAATAAATAAATAAATAAATAAATAAATAAATAAACAAACAAATAAATTAAATAAATAAATAAATAAACAAATAAATAAATAGATAAATAAATAAATAAATGAATAAATGAATGAATGAATGAATAAAAGATTAAATAAACAAATAAAAACTAATTTCAATGTCGACAAATTAATTCTTCGGCTTTTTAAATAAAATTTTATTGAATTATGCATAAATTTCTGCATCTGAGAATAGCACTACTAGTTTTCGTTATATATTCCGAATTTCCTCTCTGCTGTTTTCCGAACTCGATGTAAATTTTTTGCGCGCATGCGCTCTGCCTGGTTATAGAGGCTGGTTACGAGATGTAAAATTGTATTTATATTATACCTCGAAAAAACGACGTTGATTGGTTAACAAAAAATTTAAGCATCTGGCAGAGGCAGATTTGTTGTTTACGATCTGTGTCAGATTGCACAAGAAATGGCACATGGAGGGGACCTACCAGAAGTGAAATATGAATGTAAGTTGTTTTTTAAGTAATTTATTGAATGGTATCTATTGAAAATCGATAATTTTCATTTAGACAGAGTACAAAATTTTACTGTTATATAGCATATATATATATATGCTTATGGACACATATTTCTATACCACTTATAAGATGTTTCTGTCAACCTCAGAACTTGTCAGATTTATGTCAGCCTTCTTGTCGACTTTCAGATAATAGCATAATGTAAGGGAACTCAAGAATTGTTATCAAGAATCGCTAGGCCCTATTAAATCATACAAATGCCATAAACTGACATGATGATCTAAGGATGATCAATTTTTAAACCAGGACAGGGTTCTTCAAAATAAGTTGATGTTACAGGATTTCAACAACCTTGATTAAAGTCAGCATTTTGTAAATTCTATAGTTGTGATAATGACCTCAATAGCAAATTCACTCCAAACGAGATTCATAGAGAAATTTTGTACTGGCATCTAATCCGTTCAATCTCTTCAGTCTGGAAGTCTTATGCACAAAGTTTCAATGGACAGGGAATTCAGTTCAACCCATTTTTATTGAACAAATGGTTGAAATTAGCCTTTGAGACAGACTGAATGGCCTAGTTATTGAAAAAAAATAGATTTTATAGTGTAAGTCAGTTAGGACAGGGACATATATGCTAACAGGTTAGGGAATTCTTGCAAGTTGCGGGATTTTTTAAGTCAGCTTTAATTAATTATATCTCTAATGCTATCAAATATTTCAGATCAAAACTTTAAATTATCTATCAAAAAATATCAAAGATTTGTTTTTAGCATGGATTATCTTAGTAGTCGTTACATTTATTTCTAAATAAGCACATGTCCCAGTTGGGAAATCACTGATTTCACAATTGTAGAGTGTTTGTTTTCATTGTATTCAATTGATTTTAAAATGAATGCTTTAAAATTTATTAAAAATTCATTCCAATACATAAAAGGAATAAATGACAATCCTGAGTGTTTAACCCTTTCAACACTGTAGACCGATACATCGGTCTGATAAAATTTTGTCTTGGAACACGGTAGACCGATACATCGGTCTCAGACACTAAACTGAAAGTAAAACATTTATTCTTAGAAATAGAAAGTGTTCTCTGCACAAAATCTTTCGCTATGAATTATGGGTAGAATGATGTAAACATCCGTTAACAAATATGGCGGACCACATGGCGAAAACCACGAAAAAATAAGGAAAATTATATGATTAGTAAAGAAAACGAAGAAGAAAGCAAAATGGCGGTAAACAACGAAATGTCCGATCCTTCTGGCGATGAAAGATTTAATAAAATCAGGGAATTAGACATTATAGATGTTTCTAAACAACAAAAATATGAGTTATCAACAATGTTGTGAAATCTTGTCGGAGAAAGTTGACTCGGAATCGGAATATCAAGGTTCCTAAACAGAGGATGTTTTCCACGCCCCAGACTTCTTCCGATGTCCTGAAACACCCCATTTTATTTATTAATAATTATGGACTTACTTTTCAATTAATTCTGACATATTGCATATCATTTTACTCGCAAATAATTTCTCTTTTGAACGATGGAAAGAACATAACTTATTTTGAAACTTCATAGCAGCAAATTTATTAAATTATTGCATAAGATCCGTTATAAAATGTAATTATGAATTTTATTAGTGTTTTTGACTTGATAAATAATTTTGTATATATATAAAATTTATATCATTTAAAAGAGACATGCCTCACCTTTCTAATGATGTGTCATTTATTAAAATATTCAAAGAAATAAAGAAGTTGTAGTATTTTTTGTGACGGAAGGTGAAATGTTTAGTGATGCCCCAAGTTACTCAGTGTACCAGGGGTTGGTTGATAAAAGTTACTCAGTGTTGAAAGAGTTATAAGAGTGCTTGTTATTGTGGAAGATTTTAAACATTCTTCTTTTACATGTACTATTACATGTAATTTGTATGGGTTTGATTCATTTGTATTAAATTATTAGATATTTTAGTTTTGCTTTAAAATTGTAATTCTTGTAAACTTGAAAACAACACATGAAAGAAACATAGACATCTTCACATACTTGGTATTATGGTTTTGTTTTTGTTTTGCAGATCTGGATCACACAGCAGATGTTCAGTAAGTCATATTCATAATTCATATATTCAGTCTTATGTCAGTGCCAGATTGTTCTTGAAATTTATGTTTTAATTATTTTTTTTAATTTTAAAGTAAAATGAACATATTACAAATCATAATTTCTAGATGTGTTGAATAAGATATTTGATTATAACTTTTTTGGGGTCAATTAATAGTCCTTGTGTACTTATAAGAAATTAATGGCTATAAAGAAGCCAAGTTTAATTTGCATTGTTCCTAACAAGTCTTTCTTTTTTTTCCAGGTTACATGCATGTATCCTTTTCATTAAGAAAATGCTGACAAACATTAACTTGATTATCATTTTGGAAAAGGTTTTGTCATTAAAATCACAAAATTTGTGTATTGATATGTAGAAAAGGGATAAATTATTTCTTGGGTTGTTGGATTTCAAAGTACATAAGCATAAAATAAAAAAAAATTCTATGGTATCATAATTGTGCTTGGAGAAAAAAGACAAATTCTTGGGTTTTTTGATTTTAATATTTCAGTATACAATACAATGTATATACTTAAAAAAATACTTTTATTTGTGTAATAAATATATGTGTAGTTATATACATGTATAGATCAATCCTGCCAAATTTTTGTTTCCTTGACCTGGTTGCTCAGGGGGTGACACTTTAGAGGAGGCATTTGAGCAGTGTGCCACTGCTATGTTTAATTACATGACCACAGATTATGACACAGTTGAAATGACGGGGGAACAAGAAGTGGAAGCTGAAGGTAATTATTATTAAATGTATTGTTAAACCTGATTCTTCTTCAATATAAGTTTATTTGACATGAACTGTTCTGTTTAAAATTTTAATATATATCATTTCTATACATGTACATGTATATTTTTGTAATGGTTTATGCCATGGATATCGGCCTGGGTAGCTCAGTTGGTAGAGGTGCAGGGGTCCCTGGTTCGATTCTCGGTCCAGCCATGCATTTTCTCCTTTCCTGTGACAGATTTAGTGCCGTTGACCACCCCTGGACTAGCAGGTGAAAGTCCTGCCAGGGGCAATAAGAACTGGGGTTGTGTCTTTGAAGATGAAGACCATTTAAGGAGGGAGGAATGTAATGGTGTGGGCCTTGGATATCGGCCTGGATAGCTCAGTTGGTAGAGCACCTGACTAGAGATGAAGAGTCCCAGGTTTCATTCCCGGTCCAGCCATACATTTATCCTTTCCTGTTACACTTTTATATCCCATTTTCTGTAATGATAGCTAGAGACTCACTGCAAACTTTTTATGATGAATATTATGACATTCATTGTTTCATTTTCAGGAGATGATTTGATGGGTTTACTATTCCACTTTTTAGATGAATGGTTATTTGTCTTTTCAGCTGACTCTTTCTTTATACCTAGGGTAAGGTTACTTTAAATTTCTTCTTATCACTTCAGATCTGTATCTTGTGTATTGAGAGAGAGAGATCATAGTAATTATAATATAATTGTTATTTACGTATAGAATAAAGTGTTTTTTCACACAAAATCTCATCACAATGCTGCATAGTAAGCAATAGGGACAATATACACTTTCAATACACTAGGAACACAAAAGTGTATACCTACTGTTTTGGATCCATCCCAAATATCTGTCCAGTCATGCATGAAACTACAGTGAAAACTGTCTAATCTGACACCTGTGAAATCTCACATACTGTAAATTCCGACGTTAAATTTCCCATTTTACTTATTTTCATGTTACTGAGTATTTTAGTTTTACATTGTGCAATCCATCTTTGCTAGCCAAGGGTTTCTGATACTCTACTCTCCTCATAATCCCTTGGCATATGGTGTTGATAGAAGTTGAGTTTTTTTCTTGAGTTCTGATCGGGATTCAGTACACCCAGTCGACCAATCAGCAATTGTTTTTTGTAAATGATGATATTTGCATTCGGGATACTTCTTGACTCTTTAATTTTGGAAAGTAAACAACTATCTGTAAGATAACCTGCAATTCTGTGAATAGCTATGAAGTCATCCAATATCTTCTAAATATGTGATGAAGAATCTATAATAGAGAGGCTTAGTTACAAGTGACGTATTTGACGTCAAAACATGATTTAGTTATACGTTCACGTGAACGTATGCAAATTTCGTGATTGGAGAGTACAGTAAATTAATTGTACGGCATTGTATTCATTATTTATTATTTTTAATTTAGACAAATCAATTGTGAATACCGGTATTGGAATTTATACTTATTCTAGTCATAGATATCATAAACTATGAAAAATTATTATATGCATTGTCATCTCACTGCAGTGAAGCACTCTAAATATTTTGTTTCCTAGTATCTCTACAAAACAAACTTTTAATTCTGCATCACTTTAAAAATGGAAGCAATCATAAAAATATTTGACGATAAAAAAAAACGACCACATTTTGCACTTTGTGGGGGGGGGGGGGGGGTACAACAGAAAACCTTTTGAAAACGATAAAATGTGAGGGCTCAATCATTATAATCATCTAGAAAGGAGGCATGGAATAAAATTTAATATATCAATACATTGTTAAAACCAAAATCAGACACACACCCCCCCCTTTAATTTTTTTTAAATACACGTGTGCTCTGGATCTTTACAAGTGCTAGTACAAAAGGAAAAAAAAAGTTAATGAAATACCATCTCCACAAGAACTTGACTTTACACATATATACTACCTATAACTTATTAGATGAGGGGTTATATTTTTTATTATGTCACTAGTGCCTATGGATGTTATTGAATAGAAAATATTTTATTTTAAAAAAAAATTAAAGAATATATATAGAGTGTTAAAATAGGTTTTAATAAAAAATAATATAAAGGGAAAGAATCACTGCCAAGAATTTTTATTTGGTGCATTGGCGGGGTCTTCTTCAAATGAATCCTGCATACAAGAAAATAAACATGCTGTTTGGTTTCAGGATTTTAGGATGTGATCAATCAATTGGCTTGCCTGTTAATTTGCATAAACGCTGAAGGTGTTTATGCATAGAATTATCGCACAAATCAATGGAATGATCATCGTCATGAAATCGAAAAATGTGACAGTTATTCCTTATATTTACATGCACTTCATTCCGCCAATCCACATGCTACAAGCCCTGCTTCTTGTCTATTTGTCCCACCCTGCATGTGATTTTTTAGCCGCACCTATCGTTGAACCAGTACATTGATGGAGAAATAAAGGACATTAACTATTTGTAATTTTATCTCGGACAAAGACATTGGAAATGTAAATATGAGATAATACATGTACTTAGTATTTTCATTTTTTTCTTACAGAAAATAGTTATTACAGAATTTGATAAAGAAAATTTTAAAATTAAATCAGTAGGGTAAGTATTACCTTAATATAATTAATATATTATCATATAGTACTTATTTCAAGTTTGCTTTATTTATTTCTATCAAACAAATAAATGTTATTTAATTTTTATTGATTAAATTATTAATGGTTCTCATTATTTATTGTATGTGTTCTTTTATTTTTTGTCAAATTGTGTATTCCTGTTTTATCCTATTTATATGTGTATTTAAAGAATGTTGTTGTTTTCTATATTTGTAGATATGGTGAAGAATTTGATATAAAGAAACATCCACAGGTACAGACATAATATGTTAATAGAACAAATTTAAGATTTTATACAGGCACATTTTATATATTATTAGCCAAATCCCTTACTTTGATTGTACTATAATTAATAATACAGTCAATACTTTTTATTTCAAACTTGATTTAATATACCAAAAAAAATTACCTTATAGATATTCAACAGATAAGTTAAAAATGTTTTAAAAAAATTAATAAGACTTCCAACTCAGTTTGACATATTCATGTGATTTCAGATATTGATGCTAAAGCTCATCTGTATAATAATTATATGTTTGTGAATTTGAATGACAATATAGACACTCAGTCCAGGTTCATTTGTTTTTCTTTACAGGGTACGGAGGTGAAAGCTATCACATATTCCAACATGCAGATTTATGACAAAGAGGGGCAGCATGAAGTGTTTGTTATTATTGACATTTAGTATTATTGTTCTGTAACAATGGGACCCTCTTTCTCTGAGAGTGGGATAGTTGACTTGCAATATATTCTCAAAGATCACAGTAAATAAACTGTGCATAAGATTTTTAATTAAAAGAAATGGTTTGATTATCTGGGGTTTCCAGCTTTAAATTTATGTTATATCTATTGGGAAATTAAATACTGTAAGTTGTTTTAATTCCAAGGTGTTAAAATTTCACTATCTCTCTAAAAGTACCATATTGCAATGGTTTTAATTTCATGGTGCAAGAAATTAGCTCAAAATTTTGTATAAGTATTTAAACATTTTTAAAAACTAATAACATTTACAATGGGTTTAATTTCGTGAAAAAATGATATATCACAAACATAGAGAAATTAAAACCATTGTAATTAGTTGCCAATCCACTGTAATACTGTATACAGGGAAATTTTCGATCCCGTTTTATTTTCGCCCGTTTCGCCCTACTATCATTTGGGCGAATTTAAAACGGGGCGAAATCAAAGAATACAGTATAATTTCTTAAACAAAACTATGACTGAGCGAATTTAAGACGGGGCAAAATTGTTTGCAAGTGTGAAAGGGCGAAAATAAGACGGTGCAAAAATAACCCTGTATACAGTACTTCTACCAGTTTTGAATGTTCAGATTTGAAACTGTTCAAGGGAGAATTTCTTCATTTTGATTTGACAAATAAACAATGGACAACATGTACCTTTACATAGGATATGCAATTTTTCTAGTCTTTGGTTTATCATTGTTAGATGAATGACTCATGCTGGTACATGTATATGTATATTTAATAGAACAAAATAAAATGGCCATTTGAAAGCTTATTATTTCCTGAAGTTGTATTACATGTATCAGCTTTATAGCAAGAAAAGAGGAAATAAAGAAGCATTGTTGGGATCCAAAGACTGAATTAAATCTTGAATCTGGGTCTCACAGTCCAGCCAAAAGCCAACATATGGTTTCATACTATAGGGGTTTTACACCTAAATGCACAACTCATGTAAATAAATTATCATGCTTTTATCAGTAATTCATAAACAATGTAGTATTATATAGATCCACAAAAATTATGAATTAATTAATATCAATTTGCAAAAAGGGGAAATATAAAGAAAGTTCACCAGATAGGAAAAATTATAACTCTCAACCCTCTGAAATTTGTTCTCCATATAGGAGTACAGTAGTGAACAACTAGATCCCAGGGAAATCAACCCAGCCAAAAACATGAAGTATAAAAGTCCTGGTATCTACTGTTCAAAAGATATGGCCAAAGTAATAGTCTGGAATTTTGGTGTAAAAGTGGGTCATACTCCAAGGTCAAAAGGTCAAATTTGGTGGTACCAAAGAAAGGTCTTGTCACAGGGAATACACATGTGAAATATGAAAGTCATAGCTCCAAAAAATCAAAAATTATGAGCAATGTTAAAGTTTTTGCAGACAAACAGAGAGACAGACAGACAGACGGACTGACACAACAAAAACTATATACTCCCGAAACTTCGTTTACGGGGGCGTAATAAAGTATTGCATTGCCGACTATGCCCTTAACAGGAATTCTAAGGGCCTTTAGTTCAACAGATTACTGAGTATGTTTATTATTATTTATACACCCACATAAAACACTACCCCCTACCCCCGGCCATGGCAGCTTTTTGTGAAGGCTAAAGTTTTTCAAAATTTTATGCTGTTACCCAAAAGTTCCTATTAGAATGAATACGTATATATTGAAGTCTGAAAGCCCTAGCGAAAACTTTTCAAAACTAGTTATGGTCAAGGTTAAAGTTGGGTAAATTCTTGCAAAATTTGGTCAAATTCAAGGTTAAGGTCAAAAGATTTAATATGTTTTTATCCAAAGAAAGGTCTTGTCACAAGACATACACATGTGAAATATGAGAGCCAATCAAAAGTTAGGGCAATGTACATATTAAAGGATGATGTGACATAACTGCTATCTGGGGCCCCTTTTTCCTTGACGAATTATATTTAATCTAGAACGATGTTGGTAGTTTTCAAACATGAGTGAATAAATACGATGCCTTTTGAATAGTTTCAATAGTTCAGACACATTTTAATTATAAGGAATATTGCATTATCTTTGATTTTTTAGACCCTATCACAGCTAAATTCGGCCAGGTTTGTGCGAACATTTTCTTTTGCGGCAAGGGAATCATCAATGGGCGGGTCTTAGTACAATAGAAGGATATGCGTGTCTGAGAAGACCTTATATGGCTATTGTTATTGTTTAGCACTTAGTCATTGTCCAATCCGATAACAGAACAACAAAACATGCTTTTACTACGTCCAAAACACGTGGTTTAGGTCTTTATCCTTTTCTACATTTCAAACTTTTATAATGGTCATCCAATGCTGTTTATACTTAATAATACGCATGGATTTTCAGGGTTTTTAGGACAAGAAATGCACATGAAACTTGTATTCACTGATACTCGGGAATACGTGTAGACCTAGCGAATTGCTCACCAAACACGCTACAAAACTTTAAACTAATGTATATTTATCAATTGTTTGTAACTGTATATAAATTTTACTGTGGTCTCAGAAATGATACATATGTAGATCCGTGTCTAATCTGTGACTCAAATGCATAAAAAATATCGGAAAGCAGTAGAATTCCAAGCACGTTTCCATAGTATTTTTGTGGTACTCACTCGTAACGAATTTCATTTAGCTGATTGGTCAGTTAGAAAGTATCGCCTGTGCCTCGATTAGCATATGAATTCATTCTTACGTCAGAAAATCTTGTTCCGTCGATCTGTTTATAATGGGAAAGGCCAACTAGATTTTAAAATTTTTTTAAAAATAGAAACATATAGGTAGATTTCAATAAAATACAGTGACCAGCCAAAGGAAAAAATTGTACCTACCTGCGCTCGTATATTTTAAGGGCTTCAAAGATTGGGGCGGGGTTAAAATGCAATGGGAATTGAATGTAAACATGATACCCCTACCCCAATAAAAGATCTATTTCTTTCAAATCACGTTTCTAATTTTGTTAAAAATAGTATTCTATAAAGGTACACACATCAGTGATTAGTTACAATTTAATTTTTTGTCAGTATACGAGGGGCCGCAAGTCACCTCATCCTTTTGTAGAAAAACAGCCAAACAGACAGATGGACGGTTAGGAAAAAAACCATATGCCTCCTCCCAATCTTTGATTACGGGGGCATAAGAAATTAAAATTAAATGTTTAGCTAAACAAACAACAAATGAAAAAGTCTTGTTTTATTAGATAACAATAAGATGTGATTGTTAAACAATAATTCCCCCGTATGACAGCGAATTGCACAGGTCGAAGTTTCTCAGATTTAAGTACACAATTCCAAGGTTAAGCTGAAGAAATTAAAAATTTCGTTAGCTAAAGAAATTTAGGACGTCTCAATCAATATCTTTGTAAAATAATGACAGCCCAGATACAAATCACTCGAACGTTAAATGCATGTAATAACCAAGGTTAAAAGTGTGCATAACTCCAAGGTCAAAGAGTAAATATTTTTGGTACCCATGGGGAACGTCTCTTTGTAAGAAATGCAATATGTGAAATATAAATTAAGCCCTCGCAAAAATTAACTGTTCAAAAGTAATGCATGGTCATTGCATCATGTTAAAGTTTTTAGTCAAGGACTGAAGGTCAAAACTGCTGGTATCTAAAGGAAGTTCTTGTCACAGGAATTATGAAAGCCTTTTAAAACTGTGCAAAAGACATGACCAAGATTAAAATTGTTCAAAAGTTGGTCAAATTTGTAGGTGAAATATATGTAGACAAGCTCTTTAGTCCATAAAACATTACATATGAGCAGAGCAAACACGGACCTCAAAAACAGCAGAGGTGGGATCAGGTGCATTGGATGAGTGAGCATCCGGTCCCCTGTCGACCGTTGTGTAGTTGAGCAATGGACTAACAATTACATGTAGTATGAAAAATGTCAGTCAGGATTTGACTCAATGATAATCAGCATAGATAAGGTCATTGTATTGACCAAAGAACTTGCGAAATGGTGACTTTAAACGAGATTGCTGAAAATTTTGTTTCATCAGCTCGTTTGTCAATAATTCACCTCGTTTTACATATGTTTTAGAAATTGTACATACGTAGCGCATGCTCTTGCGTCAAAGTAAACATTGTTAGTCTTTTCATCAGATATTAACCTATTGAAAATGAAAGCCCTATTTTTAAAATTATTTTTGTTTTGTTAAAATGTTGTAGGTAAGGTTAATATGGTTCAAGTTTTTACGATGGTCATTCAAGGTAAAAAATGAAGACCATGGTCAAGGACAAAGTTAAAGTTTTTGCAATCATGCAAACAAACAAACGGACAGCACAAAAACTATATGCTCCCGAATCATTGATTACAAGAGCATAAAGAGTTGATTCTCTTTATATTCGATTTAGCACGACGATTCAATGTACAAGATAATGAAAACATTTAAAGAACGAGTTGTCTAAAATCTGTTGCACCGCGGGTGTGCAACAACTGAGTCTAAAATAAATTGAAAATAAAATATTAATTAAATTACAGGAAAGCTAGCAAACTACAGATACATGTAGGTAAACCATTTTGTTTGATTCAATATTGCTTTATTTAGTTATATCTGTCGTATTTGAGAATATTGAGAGGAAAATGTATCCTGTCGAGGCAATTCTAGTTAGATTTTTTTTTTAATTCAGACGTTATTTAAGGTTTGTGCGCGCTGTAATATTTATTTATAAAGTATTCATTTATTATAGAAGTATACATGTATGTGACTTTGGATAAATGATAGGAATGAAAATTAATTAGTTTCATTAATGATTTGTCAGTTTGAAGGAGTTTGCACTGTTCAATCAATATTATCAGATTATTGTTGTATTTGTCAGTTTGTATTGTTCAATCGTTCTATCTTTGAGTCTTAACTCCCTTTTCCACGTTTGCTTTGACATGTGTAGTGAGAGTCAGAACAGGCATTATACTATACTTAAAACCTCGAATTTCAATCAACCATCTGGTGCTTTGTCTTTCTTTACCTCATGCCATGCAGTATATCAGTAAAGGTCTCTTTTTTTTTGATACATAATTAAATTTAATTAACAAAGGAATTCTAGGTTATTGTATTATGAAAAGTAGCTTGAAATGTATTGGGCATGTAACAACAAAACAATTACATGTATCACTATAAAGTATTACAATACAGTGTAATGTAAATCTAAGCATTTGTGTAATTTCAGAGAAAATGTTTTCCAAGCTAGTTCTCCGACAGAGAAGAGGTGTTAATGCTCCTTGTGTCAGACTAACTGCATTGATCCATAGTGACAGTGGAAATCTATTCACAAAATCTGGTGAACAAAGAGACCCATTTGAAGATTTAGCTAAAACCATAGATACACCTAATGACAGTTTGAAAGTGAAAGACAGTAAAAAAGCTGGTTCTGTAGAGAACATTTTAAAGGAAGACAAGATTTTAAATGAATGTGTTGAAATTATTCACTGTGACAGTAAAGAAAATGAGAATCATCAAAAGGTGACAACAGCTGTTGGGAGCTCTCTTAGTTCCACCATTAACACCAGGAAATTCAATAATTTTTTTCCAAATTCTTCAGTGACTGAGGTACTTAAAGCTGTTAACTCTGATCTAAGATCTTGTAATGCACAGACATTTTCCGAGATCAACACATATCTGGATAAAGTGGACAAACTAGACCCGGATAGTGAGGAATGGGATGTTATGACCTCACTTATAGCCCACCCAGATGAGAACAGAGAAATAAAGTATGACTTGCTACCGAGGGTATCCAGCAGTGTAGGAAGTTACATAGAATATTCAGAGACACTTCAAAAACTTGTAATGCTAGGTAATTATCGTTATTTAGTCCAGAAATGAATTATTGATACCATGTCTGAATGATAAGAAAATATTCAAAATCTTTTAGGATATTTATATCCATGAAACCTGTGTATAATGTTTATAGATATGTTCATTGTTCAGGGGTTGACCTTTCTGCTGTAGAAGAATTCCCATTTATAGCCAACTTCCTAATAAGACAAGATTTCAATAGAGACATTGTGCCAAAGTTGTTGTACTTGAAAGACCTAGGAGTGTATGATCACAATATTGGTCAGGTTCTTACCACTAACCCTTATATTCTGGAGGATCCTATTGATAAACTGCAGGTATAAACTATTGTATTTATTGATATGATTCAAATCCTCAATGATTTTAATATCTGAGGTAACGAGCTTTATACAATGTTGGGAGAGAAAGTGTAGCAAATTATTTTGATTGATAGAATGTCTTGGTAAAGCAGTGTTTAGCACACTGGCTCTTCACTGCTGTGACTTTTATCTGCTCCCTGTAATCAATGTTTTCCTTTACCTATGTGAAGATGCTACGGAAAAAAAATTAATAAAGAATATAATGTGCACATATGCATAAGCCTGGTATGCAATCACATCCTAAATGTCTTCTCAATGTTTTTGTTAAAGTGTTAAATGTAATGTAATTCACCAGATTTTGACAACTGTACACAATCAATTTCAAATTTTAAAGGTAAAGCATCACAGATTTGAAGAGATTTCTCTATCATCACATATTTTAAAGATTTTCACACAAAAATTTTAAAAATCTTATTTAACATATAAAAATATCCTTAAAGTCTGATAAGGCTTAGTATTGATTATCATCATGGCATTTTATGATAGAGCATTATTTTACTAAATTTCAGACCGTGGTGGATTACCTGAAGTCTAAGAGATTTACAGCTGATATGATTGGTAAAATGGTTGTGAGGCATTCCATGTTTTTGATAATGCAAAACAAGCACACAATATGTTGTCAGTCCGTGCAGTTGTGGTAAGAAAATGTTTCAACGCACAGGTACATCCCCAAACATAAACATATATTCAAAACTTGTGCCATGTTTACAAAAACTGTGTACATAACACGAGTGTGCTCGATTTGCTAAACTCTGTACGCAACTCTCAGTTCGGAATGATGATACTTGTGAAGGAGATTTGCTTTCTAACATTTCTACTCTGAATAAAATTATTTTTCTGGATAAAAAGTGACAAGATTGCCACTTTTCCTAAGGATTAAGAATAAGGTAAAAATTTGTGAAAGTGCAAGGATGTGTCAATCAAACCCGCCAAAAAATTTTAAGTTTAAATAACTTTTAAAGGAAATAAGATTTTTAATTAATTTTTGTGTGAAATGCTTTTAAAATATATAAGTCGTAATATTATAGAGAAAATATTGACTTCAAATCTGTGTCCAAGTACCTTTAACAGAATGGAATTACGATCTTCTTACACTTTTTTGATCCTAGAATTAATAGTATTACAGGATTGTATGTTGTATTTTGGTGCAACGATGGACTTCAGTTTTTTAAAGCCTTTGCCTTCAACCATTTGCATTAGCATGTAATCAAACACAACCATATCAACAATCGCACGTGTAATATCATCTGTCTCTTTTCCCGAGAATTTACGGTTTCTTGGAGAATTATCTAATTTATTGAAACATAATTGACCTTAAACGATGTTCAGTGCAAACAGATCATTAAAGAAAACCAAAAATAAGGGTAGAAGACAGCCGAATGTGAGAAAAGCCAGGTAACAGGTGCTTGGTTACGATAATTGCTGTATAAACACTGCCACAGGCGATAACGGTCATATAGAAGCATTGGAAACCCTAATTTGAAATTTCTGTATGAACTTGTTTTAATGCATTATTATAATAAATAAGCTTAGAAATATTCAAAAATATACATCCGAGTAACCGAAGTTTGTTTTGAAGTTAAGTCAATTTGGAATGCTATGAACACTCTGAAATGTGGATTTATTGATATGATTCAAATCCTTTAATGATTTTAATATTTGTTTTATACAATGTTGGGAGAGAAAGTGTAGCAAATTATTTTGATTGATAGAATGTCTTGGTAAAGCAGTGTATATCACACTGGCTCTTCACTGCTGTGACTTTTATCTGCTCCCTGTGATCAATGTTTTCCTTTATACCTATGTGAAGATGCTACGGAAAAAAAAATTAATAAAGAATATAATGTGCACATATGCATAAGCCTGGTATGCATCACATCCTATTGTCTTCTCAATCAAGTATGAAAAGTGTTAAAAGTCACCAGATTTTGACAACTGTACACAACAATTTCTGGTAAAGCATCACCTGAAGAGATCATCATCACATAAAAAGATTTTCCAAAAAGATTTTCCTTTGTTAACAAGCAAAAATATCCTTAAAGTCTGATAAGGCTTAGTATTGATTATCATCATGGCATTTTATGATAGAGCATTATTTTATAAATTTCAAGACTGTGGTGGATTGTTTAAATATACAGCTGATATGATTGGTAAAATGGTTGTGAGGCATTCCATGTTTTTGATAATGGAAGTAGGGCAGATTGATTCCAAGCTGGGGATGCTACAGAAAATGTTTCATCTCACAGGTACATCCTCGAAAGTCATATATTCACTGTAGTTTTCAGGGCTTTATCATGAATACTGGCCTTTATACTAAAGTTGAAAATAGTTAGAGCTTCTGACTATTGTTGCAGAGGTCCTGAGTTTGATTTCCAGTCCAGCTGTACATTCAAATTTATGTTACAATTGGTTCCACAGATCACCCCTAAACTTATAATTAATGGTGAAAGTTCTGTCTTGGGTTAAGGATCTGGGTTGTGTGTCATTTAGGACAAAGAGAGGGGAGTGTAGTAGTTTGCTCTATATGGACTGTGGATATGTGCCTGGGTAGTTTAGTTGTCAGAGCACCTGACCTGACTATTAATGTAGCAATCCCTGGTTTGATATCTGGGCCAATCATAAATTTTCTTCCTTACAATTACAGCACATTACTTTATATAGAGAGAGCATATATGCCAAATGTCACACAGGTATTTTCATTGCTTGTAATCTCATATGTGTGTTTTCTTTTTCAGAAATCATTTTAATTAAATAAACTTGTAAAATTGCATTTTGCAAGGATTTTTGAATTGTTATGAAATCATAAAATGCAAGGATTTTCGAAATGTTATAAAATCATAAAATTGAAGTATTTAGTTTGGAAATGTTCTGTACTTAAAACAGATACTTTTCTTAGAATAGTAGTCAGTGTAATAATTGAAGGAAGATTTGAGAATTATTTATTGTGTTTACATACTAAATTAACATTTATTTTGACAGGTGATCAAGTAAGAGAAATATTTTCCACTCACCCAGTCCTGATTTCACACAATAGAAAGAAAATCCAGGTAAATTATCACATTTATAACATTCTAATACTTAATAGTACTAGTAATAGTACTTTTTTTTTTAATGACCAGTACACTGACCTCAATACAAACAGTTGCATATTTTTTACCCATTCTTTGTATTATGGAGGAAAACAAACTAAGAATTAATTTACGCTCTGTACTGGGTCACAGATTTTCAATATTAATTTGCTGCAGTGTACACTACTTATATTGCATCCAAGACATACAAAAGGCAATCCATGAAATTTATGTAATTTTCTACCTGCTAATTAAAGAGCTATTTTGATTCCACAAAGGTATGATCCCATGGAAGAAAGTACATGTAGAGCATATCCTCAACTTTGCATCCTTTTGTTTATTGTAGGATGTTCACTTTCTCTTGCACAATATATGGGAATTTGAAAAGTCACAAATACGGGCAATATTTCTGAAATGTCCTCTCATTTTTGCAGAAGGTGAGTTCTCATTCATAACTTAAATTGATTGCATGCATACCGGGGTATGTTATGAATAGGTAAATAAGAAAATGTGACCAATAGAAAATGGACTTCAATTTTAGTGAACAAATGCATATTATTTTGTAATATTCATGTCATGTGTGTATTTTTAAGAGTTTAGCCTTATTGTCTCTTAAAAGTTGTTAAAATACAGTTTTCTAAATGTTGCTGATTCTGCTTTTTGAATCAGATGCCAAGAAAGCGGTGCAGTCCAGACTGGAGATACTGCATGCCATGGGAATCACCACTCAGAAACTGTCCGAGTGTCCAGCAGTACTGATGGCCAGTCACCACCAAGTTCGCCGCCGACACGCCTTCCTGAAGGAGATAGGCCGAGCTCACTATGACCCGGAAAAGGCAGGCTACGTGTCTCTGGAATCCCTGGGAATGTATTCTGTTGATAAGTGGTGCTGGAAAATGAACATACCCAAGGAACATTATATGAAATTCCTAAAAACTGAATAAAATCTTAATAAAGCAGATTTCTTTGCTTTTGGCTAATTTGCAGTGGCTATTGTACAAAAAAATAATTTTATGCATCTTTTAAGGTTATAAAGATGCTTTAGGCATTGTTAAAAGATTGTTCTAATTCCTTGTATATTGTTTAATTTGTATACATGTAGTAAAAAACTGACTTTATCACCTGTCCACTTTGTCCCTCAGAGCAGTTCTTGTGTCGCATTTTATCAATATTATTGAAACTTTGTGATAAAGCATGGTGCCAGTAAGTAATAAAAATGAAAATGTGTATGAAATATACTGAGATAATGAATAATATTAAAGCTCAAAAGTCCATTAAACAATGTAAATTAGGTGCAGAGCAAACACTGACCTTTGAAACATCATAGGTGGGATCAGGTGCCATGGAGGAGTTAGTATCCCCTGTCAACATGTTACACTTGAAATGTGCTCCTTTTCGTGATCGGAAAATAACGGAAAAATCTGTCAACAATTCAGTATGTAATTAATAGCTTAACAAATAGTATGAAAAACGTCAGTAACTTACCTAGAAATTGTTCACATTATTATACCTTTGCTGATTTTTCACTGTATAAATGTAAATTGATATATTTTGCTGATTCCCTATAAAAAAGGTGCGTCATTTTGATGAACTGATACATACCTATTCGGAACACCCAGAGAATTCTTTTTCTCATAAAAAATACTGAGATGTTCCAAATAACATGATGAATACTCATAATGAAGTTCAGTTAATGTTTTATGTAATATATCGGTTTAATGAAACAGTTAAAGTATATCATAGAGGGAGTCAACAAGATGCAACTTGTTCTTGGGGAACTGGAATCTTGCTGACTACCTCAATGATATACTTTATCTGTATACTAGAGCATGCTGTAGCGTATCGATTCCACTGAGAGATATAAACCCCATATACAGGTGATAAGGGTATATTGCTGCATAACAGATGTGTCAGACTGTGGCATCTTTCATTTCAAGCTCACCGGAGTATATTTTGTCGACATAAGAATGGAAACAACCATGTTTAAGTGTATAACACCACTTTATAATCTGTTTTAACAATAGAATGTTAAATCAATTGGATAGCTGTAACTACATGCATTTGTATGTATAAATATTTTCTGAAAAAGACTAAAAGACGTAACACTTTTTATTGGTATTTTCGAATACATGTGCTGTAAGGCAAGGAACAAAACACATCATTATAGGAAAGCAAAGGTTAGACATAAGTGGTCGTAACATAAATAAAGTAAATAAATAATGACAGGTTACAAATTGTATTTAATGAATATCAAATATACAGGGAATCGATGGATTATTTGACATTGTTCTGGAAATATTCAATTAAGATTTCTCGTGAAGATGTGTTATACAAACGTTACTAATTATTCAAATACCGGCAAAAGAAAACATTTTAACAATTTCAAGAAATATGGCATCGACAGGCTTCCAAATCGGAAGTGTTATGACCGTCTGATAAATTTCACTTTGTAGGGCTTTGGCATGTAGGTGATGCCCAAATGTCCTTTAAGGGAAGGTAAGTCGCCAGTATCCTCGGGCTGAATCTCAAATTTTTGTAAAATGGCAACCAAATACAAAAATAACTCCATTCTTGCCAAGTTTTCCCCAAGGCAGACTCTTCTTCCTAAATAAAAAAAGATGAGAATAAGGAACAGGTGATTAGTATCCAAAACAACCTTTTTTTAAACAATAAATTTTTGTAAAATATGGCACAGAACACGAAGCCCTAGAAATTTCAAGGGTGAGATCATGTGCCTAAGGGGGGAGTAATCATCCCCTGTTGGTCGGTGACATCCGCCTTTATATTCATCAGGTAGACGGAATAATCCGTCAAAATTGAATATAAAAACAATGGTTTCATTTGGCATGAGTATACTAGTCAAAATACAACTGAATGTATAAAAAATTGCAAATAAGGTCATTTTTATAAATAACGACCAAGGAATTTTCAATTTTCTGACTGTAATCAAGGTTGTTGAAATTTTTGTATCATCAATTTATTTTTCAGTGGCCTGTCTCGTTTTTAGAACATGTTTAGTAGTTTCTTCCCTTCTATTTTTTCGTCACATCAGTAATGCCATCTGTATGACAAAGAAAACTGATGAGGTCGAAAGAACCCAATTCTTGATTTTTCCAAATAAACATCAAAGGTTATCTCTTTTAAAATCCTACCTGTCGAAAATGGAATCATCTTATCCTTTTGTGTCCCCTTGCACTTTCCATCTTCATCTAGAAACCTTTCTGGCTGGAATTTTTGTGGATTGTTGAATATGTTTGGATCTTGTAATGCAGAACCAAGATTGGCCAATACAGTGACACCATTTGGAAACGAGTATCCTCCATATTCAAAATCGCGATTTGGACAATGAGGAACTCCAAGAGGAACTATATTTCCCATTCGCAAAACCTCGAGTACGAAAGCCTCCACATATGGTAATTTCTCCCTGTGCTCTATTTGAGGAACAGCTTCTCCGATGATTTCGTCTATGTGCTTGAGTAGCTTGGTTTGTATATCCGGATGATGTATCAAAAATAGGAAAGCCCAACGTAGTGTCGTCACTGTTGTCTCACTCCCAGCAGCAAAGAGATCCTGGACAGTAACCACGAGCTGTTCGTCTGCATTACAATGGATTATTTTAACAATAGGAATCAAATAATATTATATTAGTAGAATTTACTAACAAAATTTTCTAGAAGACAGAGGTCTTTAAAATCAGATGTGAATTGATAAATATTTAGAAACCTTTAATCTACATAAATTTATATGAAAATAGTTTTCGATATTTTTGTAGAATCACATAACAGAAGATATAGAAAAAATGATGCAAGAGAGACTTTAATTTAACCATATACATGTACCAGTAAAGGCAGTATTGCGTTCCATTTCTTGATTCTGTTGCTCCATTAGAAAAGCATCAATAAAATCATTTATATTGTTCTTGTCAAAACAAAGGCGATGGTTGTCAATTATTTCTTTAATAAAAGATTGAATCTCATCAAGATTTCTTTGAACGGTTTGGCCTTTAAAAATATCAAACGGAACATGTCTTAGTGCCGGGAAAAGGGTCAAAAACGAACTTCCGGTCGTGAGGTGAAAAATTTGGTTTAAAAGGAACAATAAGTGCTTAAATTTTAAGTCGTTGTAATCAAACCGTTTTCCAAATACGATGGAGCAGATGATATTAGCAATGCTGATTGCAAGAGGTTCTTCAATGTCAATGGCTTGACCTTCAAACTTTTCAATGACCTCCAGAAGCCCTCTGACCTCGTCCATGATTTGGTTTTCCAAACATCGTTTCCCGAATCCAAATTTCCTCAATGCATTGAGCGAAAATGTTCTTTGTTCTTTCCAGGATGAACCAGAACTTCCCAAAACTCCTTTAAACAAATAGAATTTATGAAAATTAAAAAAAATTTCTAAGAAGTCCATTCATCAGCATTAGCATATTTTGTTCAATACAACACAAAATATACCTGAAAATACAGGCCATTCAAAATAAGACATTAGAGTTTATAAGACATATAATCTTAGTGAATGGAATTTTTAGATTTAATTTGGAAAATTGCCCCGCATTGGGACGTTATAAAGCAGAAATCTGAAAATTATGTTCAGTAGATATTGAGCAGCAATTAACATTTAGGCTATTATGTTATTTTTTCAAATCAATCGTCCTCATCTTATGGAAAAAATAAGTGTTCAATGATGTCATTACACTTTTTATGATTCGTTTTACAGATACCACGCCTGAGATTCCAATTCACCCTCGATTTCCTGTTCAGGAATGGAATCCAGGTTGCGATCTCTGTTGAACATTAATCAAAACAATATGAGCTGTACTTCTGAAATTTATTTTGCTGTTAAAATGTGTTACTATGAATGTGTATGTAACTTAAACCTTTTTGATCAATTAGACTAAAATAATACAGAAGAAAGACTTCTACAACATGTACAATCCAATATACAGTTTTATATAGGAAATCATTATTGTACAAGACTTTGATTCAATCTAAGCTTATACATGGTTCTTTCTTCGCAAATATGAACAACAGAAGTTTATAAATGTTATTTTTTCTGTCATTGAAATAATTAGTAATAATTTTGCAACATAAAACTCTGACATCAAATTTGCAGCCCATATTGCTTTAATTGGTAAGTCCACAGTGGATCTTACCATTTGCAGAGATATCTGCCAGATTGTTCAATGGAGACAAAGAAGAAAATTGTTGCTTTTTGTCTCTTTACTTAGAAGAGCACCAGGATTTAACTTTTTACAGATTTGAGTGTTCCATTATTCCCTCTATTCCCTTATAAAAGATAAGCGGCGACAACCTTGTTTGGGACTATGTTTGTGACACTTCATTGTGTGATATTTCCTGAAGAGTGATTAAGCGGGGCCAGTTTTAATTGGTCAAGTAATTTCTAGAGGTGATGGGTATATCAAAGCAGACATTGTTATATGAAGGGATTTCAAAATCCTTGCTCCTCGCCCGCCTCGGACCGCATCCAAGGGTGATGTCAAATCAGATGGATGCCCAGAAAAACTGACACATAAGGAAACTATTCTCAGACATGTCATTTAGGATTGGGAAAGAGGCTTTCTGGCACAAAGTAAATTTTAGAGTCTTGTAATGACGTCAAGTCATTTGTCAATTCGACTGCATTAGGCAAGAAGGCTTATTAGAGATACTTACATTGATTTGACAAATGTTTAATAAAAATATAATGAGAATGTTTAGTGATGTGTTCCAGCAATTTTGTTCAGTGTGTATACATCAACAAAGAAACGTCGAGGTATTGGAGGGTGCCTGGGACCTAGTCTTCTATCACCAGGTCTCCACAGAGGTTAATACATTACATATATATACAAGAATGGTTAAAAGTTGATACGCTAGCATCAACCAGCATTTTCATTAAGAACAGTATCCGAGTATTATGGAAAGCCATAGGGGACCCCCAGGGTCAGGGTCTATATATTCTATAGTTTTAACCCTGGCCACCCATGTCCACCCTGGCCTTCCCATGCTTGCATCCTGGACCTCCCAGGGTCAGGGTCTATGTAATCAATAGTTTTAACCCTGGCCACCCATGATTTCTATCCTGGCCGTCCACCCTGGCATTCCCATGCTTGCATCCTGGATCTCCCAGGGTCAGGGTCTATGTAATCTATAGTTTTAACCCTGGCCACCCATGATGTACACCCTGGCATTCCACCCTGGCCTTCCCATGCTTGCATCCTGGACCTCCCAGGGTCAGGGTCTTTTAACCCTGGCCGTCCACCCTAGCCATCCCATGTTTACATCTTTAACCCTGGCCGTCCACCCTAGCCTGGCCAATCCATGTTTGCAGCATGCCAATCCCATGCTAGCCTGGCTTGCGTACCCTGGCTTTCCATATCATATAAAGATGTAAACAGGGTGGACGGCCAGGGTTAAAGATGTAAACATGGGATGGCTAGGGTGGACGGCCAGGGTTAAAAGACCCTAACCCTGGGAGTTCCAGGATGCAAGCATGGGAAGGCCAGGGTGGACGGCCAGGGTGTACATCATGGGTGGCCAGGGTTAAAGCTATAGATCATATAGACCCTGACCCTGGGAGGTCCAGGATGCAAGCATGGGAAGGCCAGGGTGGAATACCAGGGTGTACATCATGGGTGGCCAGGGTTAAAACTATAGATTACTAACAGGGGAAGGCCAGGGTGGACGGCCAGGGTGTACATCAAGGGTGGCCAGGGTTAAAACTATAGAATATATAGACCCTGACCCTGGGGGTACCCTGGGGGTCCCCTGTGGCTTTCCATAGAGTATATATTGTTCCGATATTATAAGAATGTTAAAGCATGGGTAAAAGTAATATATAAATTCACAGGCTGACATTGACTCAACAGCAAACTGAATACCAGGGTATCAACAAAGAATAAAAAACAAGTAATTTTAATTTCATCGCATTATGGATAAAAAAGAATGCTTTTTTCTTATGGGTATAGATTATTCATTATAAGCAAAAACCGATTTTATCAACTCAAATACCGTATCTCCAAATTCAACATTAATTATGTTCCCCAAACGGAGTTAAAAACATATTGTTTTTACTCGGTTTCGTATTATTATTATTATTATTATTATTATTATTATTCTTTTTTTTCTTCTTTGTTCTGGGACTTTTTTTGTCCGCGAGTGTTCTCAAAACTGTTCATGAGCTAAAACCTTTTTAGGGTTAATTGGTGTGTAGTGTAGGTGTGCGGAACGAAGGTCATTTTGCGCGCATACGCATGCACGTGCGTGCGCGTGAAATGAGTGAAATGACGGATATACTTTATATAGCCATAACTTTAACATTTTTTGATGAAATATTTTAAAACTCATTTAATAAGGATATATTAATAGTGTAGATAATTTGACACTGTCAAATTAGCACGAACTCACGCGCATGCACGTGCGCTTCGCTCTGATTGGCTGCAACAAAAATCTCAATATCTTTTCTGTTTTTTGACGAAATGCTATGAAATTTAAGATAAAGGCATACTTTAGGATGTACTACAATATGATATATAACAATTGTCATGTAAACACGCGCATGCACGTGCGCTGCAAT
Source organism: Saccostrea cuccullata (assembly GCF_032062105.1). Classification (NCBI taxonomy): domain Eukaryota; kingdom Metazoa; phylum Mollusca; class Bivalvia; order Ostreida; family Ostreidae; genus Saccostrea; species Saccostrea cuccullata. Next base: position 65,955 of record NW_026935400.1, on the reverse strand, counting down.
CTGATTGGCTTAAACTTTAAATATAACTCCCTTGTTTTTCAACGAAACAGTATGGGATTTAGAACATAGACAAACATAATGGACTCCTACAAGGAGGTATGGTCGTCATGCACATGCATGCACGTGCATGCACGTGTGCTTTGCTGTGATTCGTCGAAACAAAAATCGCAATATCTTTTTTTAATTTTTGACGAAATGCTTTAAAATTTTAAACATAATCATGTATTAGGATGTCTTACAATATGATATATAACAGTTGTCGTGAAAACATGCGCATACACGTGCGCTGCAATCTGATTGGCTTAAACTTAAAATGGCTATAACTTCCTCGTTTTTCACCCAAACAGGATGGGATTTAGAACATAGACTCCTACAAGAAGATACAGTCGACATGCACACGCATGCACGTGCGTGCACGTGAAATGAGTAAAATTACAAATACACTAGATTAAAACGTATTTTTTATTACTTTTGGATAAAACGCTGTAATTTCTAGTATATATAGTGTAGACAAGATGATATGGTCATTACGCACATGCATTCAAATGCGCATGCGTGCAATGCATAAATTTGAATTTACTGAATATACTTCTGGGAAAACATTGTTATAGTCTAAAAGGCATAGAGTTCGTCTTATTTAATGAAGCTTACAGGGAATAAGGCACCAAAAGGGAGTTGGGGAGCGTTTGGGGAACATCTGTAACGGTTCCCGTTACAATTAGCCCTAGTTTGTAATTGGTGTAAATTGTAGTGGCATAAATCAAAATTTAGGATATTTTCGCAAATTTAGTTTTTTTTTACGGATATCGCACACTGGATTATATTATTTTATGCGAATATATAAAACATCATTTAATCTGAAAGATTATTTTTGGGGAGAAGGACAGCAAAATTTCGTTAAAAAAGAACAAAAAACCCCAAAAAAACAAAACAAAACAAAACAAAAAACAAAAAACAAACGAAACAAAAAACAAAAATCAACATACATGACATATGTACTGGATCTTTGTTTTCATTCGTTTTAATAGAAGGCAGTAGAGGCTTGAATAGTTATCATGGTTCATAAACGTTTGCACATAAAGCAAGGCTTGCAGCGGATATTAAAATTTACCTCGGACGTGTTGATGTGGATACGCGATGTTCAAGCATTTTGCTCATTAGAATATTTTGTTTTAAATTACAACACGTTATGTGTGAATTCCGCATGTCATGTATTACACAGGACACTCAATAGAAAACTTACCTTTTCCTTTACTGAAAAAGTCCTTCAATATACCTGCTGGGCGGTCGGAAAACACGTCACCATGTTTCATGAATAAATTATAAATATGATCATGGCCATTGACAATAATAACCGTCTTGTGGAAAATCTTGAGGCTGAAAATATCGCCATACTTTTTTCTAAACTTTCTGAAGGCTACTATAGAGTCCTCGGGAGCGAATTGCCCAACATTACCAATAAGAGGAAAGCAAGGAGGCGAAGGCGGCAGGTTAATCCTCCCCCCAGCAAAAAACCACCAAGTTAAAAAAAGGAACGAAAAAACACAGAGTATTGCAGTTATCATTGTGCTGAATATTGATAACTCTGATCGTAAACACTCATTTTTATATTTAGTACGATGTCCTAAAATTCAGCCTTTCTCAATATATATGGGGCATCTGATCTCAAATTGTACTTTTTATGACAAAATGACACTTTGATGTCTGTGCAATAGGTAAGAGAAATTATATCATTCACAGTAAAATCTAATGTAATATCAGTTTCAGATTGCCATTCACAAACTACTTTATGTGTAGGTCATCGTCGGATATCCTCGGGTGATCTCGATCGTCTTTTAAAAGGCGAACCACCCGTTGGTATCCGAAGATGTTTGTGGGCTATATTCTCGTTGATTCATTTAAAATTTGATGCAAAGCTGAATAGATTGAGTTGGACTGAAATCGTATTATTCCTTTTAATTACTGAAGGATACCTTTCGTAAAACTGTGTTAAAAGGTACATGTATGTTTTGGGATTGACACTATTAATGCTTTATGGTATTTACTTAACAGGTCTAGGAGGCCTCCATTTTTATTATGCACCCGGATCGATATAACAATCCGGGCGTATATTGTTTTTGTCCTGTCTGTATGTCTGTTTATCTGTTTGTTGTCAACTTTAATCTTCCCCATAACTTTTTAATCATGAAAGATAGAGACTTCATATTTGGTTTGAATACTCCACTAATGAAGTTCCTTCAAATGACACCAAGGTCAATGACCTTGTGACCTTGACTGTGAACTACATGTATATGCTAAAAATAGCTTTTTCGAACTTTCGCCATAAAGTTTGAATCATGAGAGATAGAGACCTTATATTTAGTATGCTTACTGTACAAGTAAAGATCTTTCAAATGATTTCAAGGTCGAAGACCTTGTGACCTCGACTAGGATCTATATGCTAAAATTAGTTTTTTTTTCGAACATTTGCAATAACTTTTGAACCATGAAAGATAGAGATTTCATATTTGGTATGATTACACCACTAATGAAGTTAAAAGACATCAAGGTCAATGACCTTGTGACCTTTACTGTGACCTACATATACATGCTAAAATAGCTTTTTCGATCTTTCGCCATTACTTTTGATGCATAAAAGATAGAGATTTCATATTTGGTAAGCATACTCCTGTAATTAAGTTTTTTTCAAATGACACCAAGGTCAATGAACTTGTGACCTTGACTGTGACCTCTATGCTTAAAATAATTTTTTCTACTTTTGTTGCCGCCGGGCGCATAGTGTTTCACAAACACATGTTGTTAGAGGATAGATGTTATCCTATAAAAATAGAGGATACGGGCGTCACCACCCACCGGACTTTTCAAAACGAGGGGCAATTAATCAAACAATAAATGTTACAGTAACTCTTGCATTTATCCCTTTTTGAAACGTACGCTCATTTTTCAACCAAAACAAATAAAAGGTTAAATTTCAATGAATTATTTATAAATCTAGATACTAAATAAATATTACATTTATTAAACATCCTCGACTCCCTGTTAGTTGAGTATGTAACATTTTCAAGGAGACTTCTTAACAGACTAGTTCAAGTGATTGCATTATATCAGTTTTAGAAAGTGTGAAATGGATTTTCAGATGCTATTTTGACACTGAACACCTTTTACGTTAGTACAGAGAAGGAAGTATTCTTATTATATAGGATAACTTTTGTGCGCATAAGATACGAGTATTTCATAGGAGAATAAAATGCACAAAAAGTTACATGTACCAATTGGATTTTGATTAGTTTGGATCATGATTTTTAAAATCTACAGTTTACAGTCAACAATGCTACAGTACATTTAATATGACACTTTTGCACTAATACTTGTGTCTTTATCAAAAATCACATCTTCGAAGTTTCCCCTTCAATGTTTCTATCCAAATAAATCAAGGGACAAAAAAAATTGGATTATTTATAAACAGACAATCTAAAATTGTGACTTGGAAAATTTTCTAATTGCTTCACATAATCAATTATTTGACCTTTCTGCATTCACAAAATGTGATTTTTCTGGCATTGAAATTTAAGAAGCAAAAAAAAAATTATTTTAAAATTTTAAATATTTGATGAATTTAAGCAGCTTGATCTAAGTTTTCTTATACATTCAGAAAAGATAAACAAAAGTAAGGGTATATGATGTAAATTTTAAGATATTACTAAACAGTGTTGGTTTTATGCTAAAACTGGCTTAATTTTTTTCCTGGACCTTTAAAATACTGTATATTAATTATATCACACAATATAATAAAAGAATTCATAAGAAATTATTAGATATATACGTATTTAAGACCCAGTATAAAAAAATAAATAGGCAACACGTACCTCCAAAACATCGGAGGTGGGATCACATGCCATGGAGGAGTGAGCAACCCCTGTCACAGGTCACACCCATTGTATGCTCTTTGTCATGATCGGGAAATAATGGAAAATTCGTCGTCAATGCAGATTGTAAATAATGGACAAACAATTAGTATGAAAACGTTAGGTCAGCATTTGACTCCATGATAATCAATAGGTATCAAGCTCATTGCACCGGGATAAATCGTATTGACACAAGAATGGAAATATAACCATTGTTAATTGACAATACTTCGTCGATAGATCTAAATGTCGAGTTGAAGGCCACACTCAACAGTACTGTATATATTTAAAAAAGGGAAAAATTGATTATTTCCTTCTTATAAACTTCCGCCACAAAATAGAGTTCCTGACGTAATCCTATTTGAATGCACTTTAAATGAAGTTTTTTCATCAGATATAGTTTAATTTGCATTATAAAATCCAGATGTAATGTAAGAAATGATACAGATTTTTGGAAATAAAGGTTCAGATAAAAATCTGCTCAAAAGCACAGGATCGCACCTCCTTAAGAAAGCCATACGAAATTCATATATTAAATGAACCTACAGAGTATTACGCATTTCAACAACGAGATCACACTAGAAATGACTTCATTATTCTTTATATAAAACTGTTATAATTAAGCATGTTTTGTTAAAATTAAATTTCTTCTTAAAACTCATCTCCACTACTGTACTTTGTACCGAAAGTAAATGTTTCTTACCGATATAAATATGTGAATATTTATCATCAAAACCCTCTGAATAGTGATTGATTGTTGTTTTATATCCTTTGCTGAAATTTTAAATCATGTCAGACGTCACAATACACCTTTGATAGTCTTCAAATTTTGACCTTTACTCGGCGTCCAGGGCCATTGAGCAGAGAGGGTTCTTCATCTTTTCTACGTCCAATTTGACAAAGGGGCCTCGGATTCTAAACTCTCATTCAAGGGATCCGCAGCGTTCACATAAGTACTGAGTGCATAATGAAAGAAAATTTATTTTTTTGTTGTTTCGTGTTTACGTATTAAATTTAACGCAAAAATCGCGCAAGTTACTTTTCAATCGCGATGATCCTACCACCAGGCTTCCGCAACAGGCACTCGTTATAGCAGGACCTACTATAAAAGAATAACAAGAACGATTCTGCAACAAATATACATTTTAAAAATTATCAGTAATCAGGATATACATTGTATATTGTACGACCTTGTAAACATTAATGAGAAAAAAAGAGAAGCAACCAGCGCTATCTCTACATTCCAAGACCTGTGAAAATACAATGTGCAAGTAAATGATTAAAGTAAACAGTATATCATTATTTTTTTTAGATCAAATAAGCAAAATGAATGTGAAGATTCTTCCTATTATATATCAATGTATTTTTATTAATAAGATAGGGAATTTATCACTGATTCCTCTCTGCAATGAACAATCTGAAATAAGAAAATAAATTGTTAATTTCCTGTTAATTAAATCGTGGTCAAAGTTATAAGTATTATGCATGTACAAATAAAAAGAAATAATTAAATAATAACTTATTATTCAACATAATATTACATGTATGCAATTTCAGAAATAAACAAACAGCAGTTAACAAATAACACATAAATAAACATTCACACTCCCTTTCACTCATGTTTAGAAATTAAGAACATGATTAAGTAAAATAATCACAAAAGAGAACAAAATAAAATGATTAAAAGTTGAATTGCATAATTCTTTATAATACTTTTAATTTTTCTTTACACTTAAGATAAAATACTTCTATAACTTTAACATTTATCACGGCATCCTTACTGCATAAGTAACAACAAAGAAAACGTTTATACTTACTAATAATGGGACTGAAACGTAAATTTAAAAAAGATTAATGAATAATATGTTAAGTTTATTCTCATATTGGGGGTAGGGGGTGGGGGGTGGGTGGCTACGCCCAATTCCGTTTTTCTTCGGACTACACAAGGCTTGTTTAAAAATTGATCATAATGAGGTTAACTTATTAGTAAACTTGATGGAGAAATAAAGAGAAATGCCAAAAAAAGAAAAACATTGTATCAACTGTACATACATGCAAGCCACTGTCAGATTGACAAATTCTTGACAAGTATAACCCACATCACAGGCTCCTTGCGAGTTTACAACAGTGCATCCATCAGATGAGTTAGTGATAATAACTACAACGAAACAGAAACATCTTTACTGTAAATACAATCACGGCTAATTTTTATATAGTTGTACAAATGTATGAGATAGATTTGACTAATAAGTGACTCAAGTGAAGAACTTTTTATTAAGGAAAACAATAAATCTTTCCCATTGGAAAAATATAGATTGAAAACTCTGTAAAATTTATTACCTTCGCCATATGTTGAATGTTCTATTGAAGCAGTATTAACGTTGACTATTTCTCCCGAGAAGTTTACAAATACCAGACCATTCACAAGCTTATACACTGTGTCCACGACGAGTACTTTTGATGTTGGACTGTCTGGTATGACGAGGTCAAAGTCAACAATTAAACTTCCTTTCCTGTTGAATAAACAAATGATTTTTTTATATCAAATATTAGGAAAATAAGAATAAAGAATTATAGCTGTCAATACAATGATTTTGCCACTCAATTTAAACATATGTCAGCGATATAAATATTTGTAGTGATAAAAAATCCCTCTTAACCGAATTTTGACAATTTGAAAATATGCAGATGAAGGACATATTTATTAACAATTTATATCAGTTAAAACATCCTTAATCTACTTTTATTCTTATGCACAAAAATGTAACCTATATCTGAAGGATCTCGTATTGGTAAACATAATTTGATTATTTGAAATTATTTTCATTGTCATTTTATGTATAGCATTTAATGTTTCACTTCACATGCATATCAGTAATCTTTGATGAAATAAACAATTTATTTACACCCAAGACGACCCACTAATATCAACTATGGGCCTTTTAACTTTTATCCAAATAAAATCCATTTGGATACTTGAGGAGGAAGTAAAAATTATCCTATTTCATTTATATAAATTTAAAAAATCGCTCATTTTCTGAAGATTTTTCAACACATTACTTCAATTAATTTGTTTTTGACATACTCTACTTTAAAAAGTTTGAATATTGAAATGTTGATATCACAACTTTGAGAAAATAATTTTGCTTCTAATATATTTTTTGAAATCAGTAAAAACTTGTTAGCCAAAAATTAAATATTTTTGATATATAATGGAGAGATGGAGAAACTGATATTCGAGGATATTCGAGTAAATTGCCGCAGACTTGTAAAGTAATAATAAATAATTATACCCTTGGGGTAAATATAACCTTTACTTTCATATATACATCTTTATTTAAAAAGTAATAATATGCTGCTTTGAAAACATACCTCAAGCTTTTTATGATGACTTTTGATCCAACGATTCTTTTACTGTAAACATCAGTTAACTGTAAAATATAATCAATATAATATGAATGTTTGTTATAAATGATAATTTTAAGTTGCTTTAAATTCAAAAGAGATATTAATACTCACTGCTATTTGAACTTTATTCTTTACGTTGATATAATCTTCTACTATGCTTAGATTTTCTTTTGTTGTTACTCCGAGATTCAAGACAAGCTTATATTTCATTAAATTTGATTCTTCAAAGAAAATATCTAAAATGGTCACAAAAATCCCCCACAGAGAAACATATTTTAGAGGTGTCATTCAAGAACATATTTGAAGTGCAAATGATGATGATAGTGCTCAAATACATTTCATTCGACTGATAAGAATAAATTTGAATATATCAATTTTAATTTGCATTCTTAAAATTTTTAAAGAAAAAATCCTGCCATTCTTGCCATTCCACATACTTGTAGAGCAATCTGTACCATTGAATTCAACATCACACTGACATTCGTACTCATTGACTTACTGTCAAGATTGTTTTTGCAATTTTTAGTAAAAATTTACTCTTCACTCGTATTTTAATAAACTCACTGTTTGTACAATTAGTGTCATTGAATCCTGCAGCACAGTTACATTGGTAATCATTGATGAGATCAAGGCATGTTCCATTGTTCTGACATGGATTTTCAGCACATTCGTCTATATCTGTAACAGATGCTCTTTGTTAAGCATAACTGATTTTAAACTAGTTTTATTCACCGTCATTTCAAATCATTTTCATTTGACTTACCCTCCTCGCAATTGGTTCCATTAAATCCAGGAGCACAGCTACACTCATAACCATTGATGAGGTCCGCACATGTTCCATTGTTCTGACAAGGACTATCGGCGCATTCATCAATATCTGTAAAAACGTCTTTCATGTAATCCCAACTTTCACTTATACAAAGGACAGCCAATGTTCTTAAGCATTGACGTTTCAGGATTCGCAGAGTTGTGATATTTAAAATGTGATCTAAAGTTTCATTTGTCTTAGGTTCATTAATTAACTTACTCTCCTCACAGTTTGTTCCATTAAATCCTGCAACACAACTGCAGTTGTAATCATTGATGAGGTCCACACATGTTGCATTGTTTTGACAAGGATTTTCTGCACATTCATCGATATCTGTTACAAATGAAATGCATAAGATCTGATTAAGAGATGAAGAATATTCAATGGTTTGCAATATTCAATCGAATCAGTCATTTCATTAACTACTGGTAAAGAATTTCTAAAATTTCCAAGTGATGGTTTGCAATTGGATCGGTAACTTATTTCCACACTGGCAAAGGATTTTAAAATGATGACGAGACTTTGAAAATGAAGGTGTGTAGTTTTCAAGCCCGGAAAAAATTGACTGCACGACTGAAAAAGACTTCTTTTATGGAACATATGGAGATAGCGAATAGTATTCAAGATCAAAACTTCTCAAAACAATACAAAATTGGAGCACAGCAAACACGGCTCCCCAAAACATCAGATGTTGGATCATGTCATGATATTGTTCAAGAAAATCTCAAGTAATGACTAAGTGAGAGCAGTGCGGTAAGGAAATTGTCAGGAGATATTCAGGAATAGACGGTATTCAGGGGACGCCAGAAAGTGGTCAGGATAAACAGGGGTTAAGTCAAGGAACGTCAAGGGGTAGAATACTTTTAAAATATCCTTGTCTGTGGTGGAATACATAGACTGGTGTGAGACGTCAGACTTGAAGAATTCTGAGATAAGGATTAAAATACTAGTACAACTTGAATGACCCCTAAAAGATAAAATATATCTTCCAGAAAAAGCCAACATTTCCTTGAAAAAAAAAACATGCTTCGTTATATATACTCACTGTTTGTACAATTAGTGTCATTGAATCCTGCAGCACAGTTACATTGGTAATCATTGATGAGATCAAGGCACGTTCCATTGTTCTGACATGGATTTTCAGCACATTCGTCTATATCTGTAACAGATGCTCTTTGTTAAGCATAACTGATTTTAAACTAGTTTTATTCACCGTCATTTCAAATCATATTTATTTGACTTACCCTCCTCGCAATTGGTTCCATTAAATCCAGGAGCACAGCTACACTCATAACCATTGATGAGGTCCGCACATGTTCCATTGTTCTGACAAGGACTATCGGCGCATTCATCAATATCTGTAAAAACGTCTTTCATGTAATCCCAACTTTCACTTATACAAAGGACAGCCAATGTTCTAAGCATTGACGTTTCAGAATTCGCAGAGTTGTGATATTTAAAATGTGATCTAAAGTTTCATTTGTCTTAGGTTCATTAATTTACTAACTCTCCTCACAGTTTGTTCCATTAAATCCTGCAACACAACTGCAGTTGTAATCATTGATGAGGTCCACACATGTTGCATTGTTTTGACAAGGATTTTCTGCACATTCATCGATATCTGTTTCAAATGAAATGCATAAGATCTGATTAAGAGATGAAGAATATTCAATGGTTTGCAATATTCAATCGAATCAGTCATTTCATTAACTACTGGTAAAGAATTTCTAAAATTTCCAAGTAATGGTTTGCAATTGGATCGGTAACTTATTTCCACACTGGCAAAGGATTTTAAAATGATGACGAGACTTTGAAAATGAAGGTGTGTAGTTTTCAAGCCCGGAAAAAATTGACTGCACGACTGAAAAAGACTTCTTTTATGGAACATATGGAGATAGCGAACAGTATTCAAGATCAAAACTTCTCAAAACAATACAAAATTGGAGCACAGCAAACATGGCTTCCCAAAACATCAGATGTTGGATCATGTCATGATATTGTTCAAGAAAAATCTCAAGTAATGACTAAGTGAGAGCAGTGCGGTAAGGAAATTGTCAGGAGATATTCAGGAATAGACGGTATTCAGGGGACGCCAGAAAGTGGTCAGGATAAACAGGGGTTAAGTCAAGGAACGTCAAGGGGTAGAATACTTTTAAAATATCCTTGTCTGTGGTGGAATACATAGACTGGTGTGAGACGTCAGACTTGAAGAATTCTGAGATAAGGATTAAAATACTAGTACAACTTGAATGACCCCTAAAGAAAAAATATATCTTCCAGAAGAAGTCAACATTTCCTTGAAAAAAAAACATGCTTCGTTATATATACTCACTGTTTGTACAATTAGAGTCATTGAATCCTGCAGCACAGTTACATTGGTAATCATTAATGAGATCAAGGCATGTTCCATTGTTCTGACATGGATTTTCAGCACATTCGTCTATATCTGTAACAGATGCTTTTTGTTATGCATAACTGATTTTGAACTAGTTTTATTCACCGTCATTTCAAATCATTTTCATTTGACTTACCCTCCTTGCAATTGGTTCCATTAAATCCAGGAGCACAGCTACACTCATGACCATTGATGAGGTCTGCACATGTTCCATTGTTCTGACAAGGACTATCGGCACATTCATCAATATCTGTAAAACTTATTTTATATAATCGCAACTTTCTATTAAACAAAGGATATCAAATGTTCTGAATCTCAGACATCAGGTGAAATATGCCAGTTGAAGAATATTTCGTATTGAATGAACAATTAACAGTTCATAGACATCAGGTAACGCCAGACACTTTATGTGGCGATATGTCCCCCTTTTTAAGGAATTATATTCATTGAATATTTTAAAGCCCCTTTTCTAGACTTCATAAATTATGCTATGTGTCATTTTAAATATTTGACGGACTCGATTACGTAAATCAAGTTATACAATGGGTATGCATTGCTTCCGCGACATCTGCAGCACGTATATTTTGGCGTGATATTTTAACACATATAAGTGCATGCATTTGTTTCCATTATACAAACAGCCCTCATGTTAAGGAGGTTCGATCCGGTGCTTTTATGCAGAATTTGGTCAGGACCTCTATTTCTGAAATTCTATAGTATCTTAAAGTTCTTTAACATTAAATCTGGATTCTACAATGCAAATTAAACTTTATCTTATGCAAAACCCGTTATTTTTTCCCATTAAAATAGGATTAAGCAAGGAACTATGTTTTGTGGAGGCAGTGTCTTTTAGAAGATTTTTTTTGAAAATTAAACAGTACTACTAAATTTACCGGTAGACTCCTATTTTTCCTTGATTAGTTGGACACAGAGCTGTTTTTCCCAGTGAAAGTTTTATGCTGGTTCTGAAATATTTATTTAATGATTTCTTATGAATTCTTTCATATCATGACAACTATAGTTGATATATTCTTAAAGCCCAGGTAAAATTCGACCCAACTTTAACATAAAATTAACACTTTATTAGTAATATCTAAAAATTTACATCACATACCCTTTTTTGTTTTTCTCTTCTGAATATATAAAATAACTTTGATCAATCAAAAGTTTAAGGGGGCCGACTATAGTTTTATTTTGGGAAAACTACAATAGCGAAACTCTTCATTTTTATACCGTATATAACTTACATTAACTTCAGAGTACATGCAAAGTTTGGGGGAAATCTACCGTCCAGGTATTTTTGAGGGACCATCTCAAAATACTGATAAATTTACTATAGGATTATATAGGAAAATGCCAATTTTTGGCACTTTAAAGCCAATTATACAAATACTACAATAGGCATTTTGTTCAAACTAAAATATTTGATGAGTAATACTACATTATACAATATATGTTAGAAACACAAAATTCTACCGTCTTGTTACCAGAGGGGGCATCTCAAAATGCAAAAGCTTAGCAAATTTTACTATTTTTATAGAGATTACAAAATATGACGTACACAAATGATTCACATGAAAACATAATAAAAATATTGGAAATATTCTCAAATTTCTATGTTTTAAATTTCAAGAGCGTATGTTTATTACTTTTTCTTTAATAATATTTTTATTACCCCTTTCTTTAAGAGCTGCAGGTTATCATAACGTCAATAACACACTGCAACGACGTCAACCTACCTATCATTTGCAAAATCGGTTAAAAAATCAGTTATATCAAATTGTAATTACACTTTTATACCTATAATTTCTTAATTTTGTTTAATTTTAATAATTAAGCGAAAAAAGTTGCATTCAGACAGTAAATACTCTTCATTTTGCTATGATGCGCGAAATATTGCGCAATGGAAACTATAGTCGGCCCCCTTAAGACTTAAAAAAAAATATTTCTTGCTTGTTAAATTTTCAGTGCCAGAAAAATCACATTTTGTGAGTGCAGAAAGGTAAAATAATTGATTATGTTAAGCAATTTGAAACTTTGCCTTACCGGTAATCAAAAGTTTGAAGTTTTTTTTAAATAGACTTAAAATATATGTGTCCTATAGAGTATTTGGATAAAATAACATTGAAGGGAATTTCGAATACGTCAAAGGTGTAATTCTTAATTTATACACAAAAGTAAAGGCAAAAAAGTAATATTAAATGTTCTGAGGTGCCAAAATAAGCATATCGAACCTTAATTAAATTTTTTTTAATTGAACTATATGTGTAGAAACTAAAATTATACTTAACAATTTAAGACTTTAAATATTAGGATACAATCTCCTGGTTGCAGGGAAACCATATGGAATAATTGCAAGTCCATGGAAAAATAATTATCATAATTTATTCTTAATTTTCTTTATAGTAGAGGTGATTTTAGATTATACGTTAAATGCTTTAAAATTTATTAATTTTTCACACTTTCGAAAGACTAATAAAATAGATTTTGTTTTATACGATATGCCTACCCATACATGAACATATACAATGGTTTTCGAGGGGTGAAAATTTTCAATGTCACACTCAACTACATGCAATATTTATTATATTATACTGAATGTTTTATACAAATACATATTACAGTGAACCATGCGCGCATAAACTCCGCGCAGTCGCTATTTTTTGTAATACCACCCGTCGTCAAGCAATGTTGACTGTTGCCACGCAGGAGGGCGTGGCTTCATTATTCAGCGGGTAGTAGTGTTTTTTATCAAATACAACTGTATTTCTCGACGAATCAGATTCAAGTAATTTACATGAAAGTATAATATAAGTCAATATATTATGATCTACCTGTAATATTCACCGTTATACATCGGGATCCAGTGGAGCGTCTGCAAGTGTAAATATAATTTTTGAAATATTTAATTACACTGTGTTCAGAAGTAATATTATATTTGTAACAAATTTTTAAAAAAATTCTAAAAAACATAAATGAAAAATTCTATCATAACTCTATATTTATGTATTTTATAAGGTTTTCCAACACAAATTATATATTTTGTAACGAAATAAATTAGTTTACCTATAGTTTGATTCTGCTGAAAAACACACGACATGTATTCCTATTTCCTCAGCTAGTATATCAGTCTTTGAAATAGTTGTCTCATATTCGTAAAGCACGGGATTGGAGATGGCAGATATTGTAAAATCAAGTGGTGACAAAATATGAAATCTAGATATACTGTAAAAGAATAAAGTCATATAAAACCCACACACTGTGTTCTGTCAAATCATATTAACTTCCGAAATTCGCATCAGAAAAATTGACTAATAGCAAATATTTACATTCAGTGTAATTTTCCTTATGAAATGCATTAGAAATCCACGACGTTCAAATTTCTGTAACACACGAGAAACCTTAATTGTCACCGCGCGTTAGAATACACACTAGGAACTATATGCATTTTGTATAATCTGGGAACACCTAAATGTAAAATGTTTTATTTCAATTTAATGACAAACTATAACCCTGAAAAATTAACGTAATGTGCATTAAGAATTAATTTGTCATTTTTCTTACTCGCAATGTTTGTTTGCGTTATTTAACTTTGCAACGTCATTTAACGCCATTTGACGTCACAAACGGCTCTTACATCTATTAACCACGGCAGTTTTGAAGGGCGCTAAATTCACATTTAAGATTAACGAAATACCAAATTATGAAAATGGAAAATTAAAGAATGTAAATATAAGCATTGAATTCATCTTTTTGATATCTTCGGTCCTATAACACACCTGGCCGTGCCGACAAATCATCATACCGCGCTAACGCGCGGTGTTCAATTTGTCGGCACGGCCAGGTGTGTCATAGGACCGAAGACATCCAAAAATATGTATTCAATGCTTAAATAAATTCAATAAAGAGAAATGATTACAGTGGAATATTAAAATGCTAAACTTAAAAAAAAAAAAAAAAACAGTGAAAAGGCTTCTTGGGTTCTGGAATTTGTTTCTAACTAAGAAAATGAAGCAATTTACGATTATAAAATTTCCAAGAAAATATGCATATATTTTATACCTTTCAGGTGAAAAAGATATCCTAACTCTTGCTTTAAACTGTAATGAGCCGTTGTGAGCTTGTATGACAGTTCCCTCTGTAGGAGTAGGGGAGATAAAACTTGGTGAATAATAACAGGCACCGTCAGAAGTTACTGTTATAATGAATTGTAAAGGAATGCTACTCAGGGGAGTAGTTGAAGTAGAGTTTTTGAAATCTTCTATTTGTATCGCCATGGCATAATTTCCATCTGATGGATAGCCAACTATCGTAAATTCACACAGCGTCTACAAATAAGAGAACTGAAATGTAAAAATCTAACGCTGATAAGTTTAAGAAAATAAATTGGGAGAACATGTTAATTTTAAAGTAAATAAGAATAGATCTAGTTACTGTACTAGAGATGACCAAATGAATAACACTAAACAGACATTTATGCTCATATAAGTCAGTAATAATTAGTGTTGGCAACGAGTACCCGGTTAACCGGTTAACCGTCGAACGACGCGAGTAAAACTGCTATTCGATTACTCGGATAAAAATAAATTTTTCGTATTAAATACGTATGTAACAATTTTTATGTTATTTGTAAATGTATATTGACACATTTCCCTAATTTAATTACCGTTAGCCTTGCTCTGGTGGTTCACAAATAAGAACGATTTGTTTTTATTAGTTTAATTTATGGCTTTTGAGTTATAATTACCTCATTTTAATAGACCTGCGTTAGAGGAACATACTTTAACAAGATGCCGCCGCAAACAGCTTGGAAATAATGTTAAAGAACTCAAAATCTGTCAAATTCAAATTATGAAATCGGAGTTGTACTACAAGTATGCTAAATTACGTTAAATTGAAAAATAATTTTATAACCAGCAACTTGCAGAAGACTCAACAAAACACCAGCAATTACAGGGCATGTTAATTCTCCTCGATGCCAATTTATGTCCTCTTCATATATTGATACAATTATTTTCTTAAACAAAAACATAATCCCCGTTTCAAGTGACATTTAAAATTAAAATTCTTTTAAGATATTGTGTGTGTGTGTGTTTTTTTTTGTTCTTTTTTTTAGTTTGTAATTGTAAATTAAGTTCATATATCTTACATTTGTGGTTTATTTCTACCAATAGTAAAAGGATGAGATAATAAATAAATACGAAAACTATATCAAATAATCAACCGAATAACCGGGTACTCGATCGGAAGATTAAGCGAGTAACCGGTTACTAAAAATCGTCCGAATTTGCCAACACCAGTAATAATAGTTAACCATGTATGTGTAAGCTTGCAGTATAAAAATTCTCTGTGCTTGATATTTAAAAAAACTTACTTCTAAAATCCCGGCAAGAATGCTTGTCTTGTTACAAATATCACCGCACTCTTCTGTTGTTGTGGAGAGACGACACCGTACACTATCTCCGTCGTAATCCGCCACTTTGAATGTAAAAACGGCATGTCTTCATAAAATAAACAGGTACATGCAAATCACTTTTGATGTTTAAAGCTTCTACAATTCCATTACAATTTTTACTTTCGATCCCTCATTGTGGCCTCTTTAGTTTTACATATTACGCTTTTACATACATGTATCTTTATTAGTTATCTCTGCTGACCAAGCGGTTCTGGAGAAGAAGATCCTTTTCAATGGTTTTCTCTAAGATTATTCTTATTATCTGTCTTGAAAAGAAATGGCCTTTCGTTTGATAAAAGGAGTCTTCTCAGCATATCGGTGCTCTATTTTCACTGAAGTGAATAGCAAATACTTAAATAAAATACTTTGTTTTATACATTTTTTCTCCGAATATTTCAAAAGATGTAGAACATATGTATTTTAAATCTAACAAAAAGCTTTTTTTCGAATTAAAAATCATAAAGACACGTGTATTATCTTTAAACAAAAATGAACAAACAAATTCAAAGAAGTGTGGTCCTACGCTTTCGGAGTCTTAGTGGATGGGATTTTACCACTAGTATTTGTGGCATATTGTGTCAAATATGAACGCCCTATCAAATATCATTCACTGAGAAAAAAACTAGTTGAAGTACTAAGAAGACTAGTAAATTTACTGTCCATACAATCACTACCTTAAAAGTAGTTTTACTAGGTATTGGGTAGATTTACTAGATGAGATTAGTAAATCTAGAATTGATAAGTAACTTTCACTAGGTATATAAGTATCTATACAACTCCCGCTCCACTTCTAACTATCTTAGCCAGTAAACAGAAAAATTACTAATTACGACAAACGCTTTACGAGGCACACTAGTTAAAATCACTATGTATTTCTTTCAGTGTTCAGAAGTAATCACCAACGGTAACATTTTTGAAAATTAAGTAAATATGAAAATCAAGGTCAATAGGTAAAAAATCATAGCATCCCCAGAAACATCTTAATTGTTACAGGTAATGCACATATCAAATATGTGCACATATCAAATATGAAAACCCTTTGAAGTTAACTTTAAGATCAAGTTCACAGGGTAGTAAATTTTTGGAAGGCATTGTCACAGGTAATATACATACGTAATATAAAAGCCTTATCTTTTCTTTTTTTAAAGTTTCGAAAAAATTCAATTAATGTTATTTTTTTAGAAAAGTAAATCAAATCTCAAGGTCAAAGTTACGCCGTCTGAAATAAAAATACATTTGGAAAGGTCTTCCCACAGGTAATGCACATGTAAAACATGAAAACTCTATTTCTTCTCCTTCAAAAATTATGACCAATGTTATTTTTTTGTGTCAGACAGACAGACTGTGAGACGAATAAGATTTAATGTCCACTCGCTTTCGCAAAAGCGGGGGGGGGGGGGGATTATAAAGAAGATGATCGCATTATCCATTATTTTCACGATTTACAAACTAATAAAAAATATGTATTTTGATTCTGTATTCTGACTTAAGTGAGGCAGAACTGTTAAAAGTAAAAATGGTGGGAGTGAGGTAAATTCAAACCTGGTATTACTATTTGCTCGCCATTGCACGAATTACCAACAATGATTGATGAGGCCATTGCTGAAACAGGAGACTGGTTGATTCTTCCGTCGTCGGTTCTTGTGGAGACGTCTACTGTCATTCGCAAGCTCCATGAGTTTGCAGAATATGCTAATAAAAGCCAAGCAAAACCCGAATATCTGCGAAAATGTCAAAAACTAGCCGTTATAATAATTTCTTGAAACGTACAGAAAATTAGATTTCACCAAAAATAAGATCAATGGCAAATATATGACAAAATAACAATGGTATAAACAACACGGTGAAATACCTCTTAAAAATGTATGTACAATGAATTGTTCCTAAACCTAATTCAAAGAATCCTCGGATGTCATCTACCGTTAATTAAAGTAATCAAATCTACTGGAAACATACGGGCATATAATTAAAGTTCCATCTGTGACATTTTAAAGATCCGTCTTAGCTCTGCTCCAAATGTGTATTAATTTATTTCAATACATATTTGAGCTTGAGTACGGTTTATTATCTCCATATATTATTTTTCTTCCAGAATACATGTACATGTAACAAGCAATCTTTGAACAAAGTCCCGAAGATCGGAAAGAAAAACAAGAGGCATATGGACCACATCGCTCACCTGAGCAGTGTGGCTAGGAAGAGAGCAAAAATATCAATTTTTTGGAAAGCTTAAAATGCAATGTGGTCCCGACCTACTCCTAAAAGGTGGAAGGGGGTGGAAAGGGGTGGAAAGGGGTGGTAGGGTTATGATTTGAATTAACTTGAATCTACATTTACTTAGGATGCTTACATAATTATGTCTTTGGCCTACTGTGGATATATCTTGGCCTCACCTTACCCCTGGGAGTTATGATTTGAACAAACTTGAATCTACACTACCTAAGAATGCTTTCATATAAATATGACTACGCATGGCTTTGTTGTTCTTGAGAAGATTTTTAAAGATTTTTCCTAAACATTCCTATGTTAAACTTTGTTCGTCCATTGTGACCCCACCCTATCCCCAAGGATCGTGATTTGAACAAATATGAATCTTCTCTACCTGAGAATGCTTCCACATTAGTTTCAACTTTTACCACCTAATGGTTCTTAAGAAGAACCAAATTTTTACTATTTTTTAATTATCCACTCTTGAAGGAGGATGGGCCCTTCATTTGAACTAACTTGAATCCCCTTTACCCGAGGATTCTATGTGGCAAGTTTGGTTGAAATTGGCCGACAGACGGACTACAGACAAAATGTAATCAGAAAACCTTGTTTGAGCTTTCAGCTCAGGTGAGCTCAAAAGGAAAACCATGACATACATGTACTGTAATATTGTTTTCATTTGAAAAGGTAATTATAACAATTATATCAGGGTTTGAATAACATGAAATTCGTTGTAATATCAATGTCCTAACTTTTGAAAACTTAACAGTTTGTAATTTCCTGTTGTACTTCCTCATTTTTTGTTGTTGGAAGATCAAGACTTCAAAGTAAAACCAACCTCAGCTCATAGTTATTTTTTTCAGCACGCCAGAGTATACGCCAGAGACGAATATTGACATATCCTACCATCCTTTGGAAAAAGAGTTTCAACCAGGTAAAAAAATGTTTACAACTGTACTTGTCAGGAAAAAGCTGAATTAGCTTATCTCGATAATTGTTGCCATCCTAACCCCAAATCCCAATTAATGAAGTAACGGCATTTTTTAAATATAATTTTTGATTAAAAAAAAAAATCAATTTTGTAACAGCCGTTTAATGATAGTTTTACATGTATGAATTTCTGAAGACGAGAGAGGTTTACCAAGTTGGTTGACTTACAGTCCCATTCGGTTTCATAAGCCCTCTTGATCTTATTGTCTAACGATCTAAATTATTTTTCTATGACTGGGAAATCTCAATTCATTCTGAACAACATCGCTTTAAATAAAATATTTGATTGAATTCTTGAGAATTCTCTGGATCCGAAGAGAAATATTTGTCGACAGTAAAATGTCATATGTCATATGTGACAGAAAAAGAAACTCTGGCGTGCTGAAAAAAATAACTATGAGCTGAGGTTGGTTTTACTTTGAAGTCTTGATCTTCCAACAACAAAAAATGAGGTAGTACAACAGGAAATTACAAACTGTTAAGTTTTCAAAAGTTATGACATTGATATTACAACGAATTTCATGTTATTCAAACCCTGATATAATTGTTATAATTACCTTTTCAAATAAAAACAATATTATAGTACATGTAGCTCACAAAGATGTGAACAGATAAGGGAGATTGCTATAAATAGCAAAACCATTTGCAGCAACTCTTTTCAAGAGATAGTTGGCGGGGTTTTGGTGGTGATATTATACAATTATTGACTTTTGATGAGGTCTACTCCTGACTATACAGACCTGGTCAGGTATTGGTTGACCGAGGCCGAAGGCCGAGGTTAACCAATACCTGACCAGGTCTGTATAGTCACGAGTAGACCGAATTCAAAAGTCAATAACCGTTTTATTAAATGATGAGGAATTTTACAACACTGCTGACTCTTTCATTCTTGTCTCCATCAAATATTTATAAACATCCATAGTGTAAAGTGTAATTACACTATTTACATGTTGATATACTTCAACAGCTAAACAAATATTAGTTAAAAAGTTAAAAACAATATTAATAAACAATAAATACTCAACCATTTACTTTCAAAAGTTCGTAATCTCCTTGGTAATGGCGTCTGACATGTTTACATTCACACCGACACATGCTTTGAAACACGCAATCTGATTGGTCGAAAAAGCTGTAAGCAAATCTATGGTTGATCGAGAGGGAAAACCCGAATAAACCTCCCAGAACGTCATTTGAGGTGAACTCACTCTGAGGTACACACCAGTAAATGGCGTCTAGACCAATCAGAGAGCACCAAAATTCCTTATCATTTAATAAACTTCTATAATGCCTTTTTGGATGTAATTAACATAATATAATAATCATAATATAATTGTAATATAAACATCAATTATGTGTAAATGCATTGGTAGTCAAACTTTAAGCATTGTTCATGTGCTAATACCAATAGAGATCCTGGTTTATATACAAATACATGAATAGACCTAATCCGATCATACCCAATAAAGTATACATTTGTTGACGTCGAGTTAGTGATTGTAAAATTGGTGTCTCCTTCACTATCTGCCCAGTTTTCAGTGGAATTAGACTCTGTACACAGTCCTATCATTGTTGTACTATCATTACAGCCACCTCCAGGGAAACAACTAATGCTGGCACTCGAGTTCCTATTCGGACAACTGTCATTATACACAAACGACAGACGGTGATGAACTGTTATCTGTGAGTAAAACAGTCTTTCCATTAAATAAGTAGTCATCTGCCTTATGCAATTTTTTTTTACAATTTAAAAACTTTCAGCTCGTGAAGACCACTCAGTTTATAATCAACCATTTGACTGTGTACAATTAAAACGGAACTTACCAGTGTTTCATTAATGGCATTCCAGGATAACAAACCGCCACGAAATTTATTATGGTTTAACTTCACAAATGGTACAGCAAGCAAAACAAGGATTGAACACTTATATAAAAATATCATGATCTTAATCATATGGTAAACATCGCACATTCCATTATCCCCGTTTTATAATGAGTTGGATTATTCTGTTTTAACCACAGTTGCATATCTGGTATTTCAGTCTAATTACATGGTCTCCAAAAAGCCATTTGTGTGGTTTCAACAAACATTACACACTGTAATTACTCCTACTTGAGACTTTTAAATGTCATTAACGCACCATATTGAGGAGGCCAATGACTCGACGATGCCCCAAATTTCACAGGAATATTCCTGTATTCATGTTTTGTTCTTAATGTGTTATCTATATTAAATTTCAAATATGGTGCCCGAAGTTAAATATTTCTATTAAGCGATCCAAACCTCATACGGTTACCTTTGTCATATGAAATGTGTAACTTAATTTAAACTAACACGACCTCATAATGTATTTTTACAACTAAACAAAAGTTTCAACCCCGTAGCTTAACAGTGTTCAATGTTGTGCTTCCTTCCAAATTTAATAATTTTAAAATGTTAGGTGTGGTACGCATATGAACTTTATATATCCTTCGATTTAATTACATGTAAATGGAAAATGATTAACGCATTGCTTGTATATTCAGCTTTATCTACTCAGTAATTTTTTCTTAAATTTCTTCTGTAAAAAAGGACAACATGTCAATAAATAGTTATCGGATATCAAGACAAGAGAAGTTAGGCAAAGAAAATCTCTTCGGAATTTTTTCTATTATGTTGAGATTATTGGTTATTGGTATTAAAATATTTGCATCGGAGATAGTGAGGAAAATTCTGATTTGAATTTTTGTCGCTTTGAAATGTTTAAAGCTATGTTGTCTGCAAGTGTTATTTCAAACTATATTTGTATACCCGGTATATATATAGAGATTATATGTTTTGTTTCCTTTTCGTCTGTCCATTTGTCAGTCTAGTTTTCTGCCTAACTATCATACAGCCTTTCTTTTTTATCTGAACGTAAATTTTTTCTACATATTTGCAGATCTTGAGTCTACCTTGAAAAGTTTCAGAATAATCAAGTTTGTATTTCGATGAGGAAGCCTAAATTTTATGGGAAGGCATCTTACACTTGCGGGTAGGGTCTGACATTGCATCAGCAAACAAATTCCGACAAAACTTCTCAGTTAGGTAAATGGTTGAAACGATGTTCTCTTCCTTTTGCTTTCCGAATCCATCAAAATTTCTGGTTTTTTCGCACAATTTTGTCACATCAAATGTCAAAGAACACACAGCGGTCGTGACAGGTCGACAGGGTGCTTATTGGAGTTTTATGAAGAGACTTACTTTTACATTCGACAGCTGACTTTTACATTTTAGTGATAGGAGTTTGTCTCTGTTTAAAATGTAAAAGTCAGTCGTCGATGGCAAAAGTAAGTCTCTTCATAAAACTCCATTACCCCATGACATCAATTTCACTTATAAAGTTTTTAGTGGCCCTTGTTTGCTCAGCATTAAAGCGGACTTTCGAGCCTGGTTATCATTTGTTATCTGTATTTTTCTCTTAAATTACTCTAAGTCTGAAGAAATTAGAATAACACTTATGTGCTTTAATACTGAAGCTGATGAACAATTCGGTCCATATGAACCTGAAGCACATCTGTAGCTCTGTTCTGCAGCATGTTAAATAATAAAGAGAGAGAGTGTGTGTATAGAGCATTTATTACAAATGTCAAATGAAATGAGAGATTTTACAATTTCAGAATGCAGCAGGAGGTGGGGCCCAAAAATATCCCACGCCTTATGCAAAAGAAAACTAGTACATATATTTTCTACAACAATAACAAAAGGCACCTTATAAAAAAGAAACTAGCACATGTATTTTCTACAATAAAAATAGGTATGGAGGACTGATGGGGTGGAGGTGGGTAAAACTTGTAGATCAATTTTTCGGAGTCAAAAGTTATTTTGATAAGGATAAGGGTAATAGCCGTAACCAGAGGGCGCTTAAATATAAAACCTAAAATCCCATCGGGACCCATGAATTCACACAAAATGGTGATTAATAAAAATACGCAATTTTGTACGCATTTAGATCACATAAATTTATTTATATACATAAATACACCTATAGCTTTGATAACTGCAGAGGTTTGGTGGTTAACAAAATATTTCTTTAGAAATAGTGTTTTTTTTTATTTTTCCAAATTTTCCAGATTTGAGATTGCATTTCTTTAAAAAAAACATAATATAAGGTTTGTTTGTGGTTTTGTTATAAAGATATTTAGTTAACAAGTAGTACTATGTTTGATTTGATAAAAACCATAAAATATTATCGTACCTTTATATTCCATGTCCCTTCCCTAAGACCTCAGAATTATGAAAGGGATTTATACTCTTTCCTGATTTGTATTGTTTGAATGGACATTTGAGCTCGAACACTGTTTGTTATCGCCATATATTTCACTGCGGTCAAAATTTCAATCATCTGTAAAATATTTATTGCAAATCTACCATTTCACTAAACTATCAATATTTTGACGTAAACTTTATGAAGATGTTTCATTTTGTAGAGCCATGTGTTCTCTGGGAAGTAAGACTTCCGTTATTAAACGAACTATCATAATTAATAATGACAAAAGTATGAAATCGTACAATTCGCTCTTTTAAAATACATGTCAATATAAATGGTTAAAATATAAATGGATTTTCAAAAAAAGTATTTGGAGCTCCTTTAAATTAATGGAACTAGAGGTACTGTGAGCAATGAGCTCACTAAATGATACCCCCGCCTCCCATATGAATATAATGGCAGTGTCTATGTTTTGCTCTGGAAAATCCAAAATATATGTCAGATCAAAAAGTAAAATAGGAGGTACACAAAGGCAATATGTAATAAAGATTCTGTGAAAGTTTCATTTAATTTCCTTCAGTGGTATGAGAGGAGTTGCGGATAAGAGAATGGTACCCTAAAGCATAACAGACGGATGGACGAATTAACGATTACTATATACCCTCCCGCTTTTCAAGCGGGGGGTATAATAATACATAGAAGTAATATCTGCATTATTGATTGTTAAGGTCTTCACGGAAGACCTTATAGTTATTGCATTGTTTCTTTTTAATCTTTTATTCTTAGGTTTCTTTTCCACTATTTTTATTAAGGTCTTCCGTCTTCAGCGGAAGACCTTCTTGTTATTCTTAGGTTTCTTTTCCACTATTTTTAAGGTCTTCTGTCTTCAGCGGAAGACCTTACTGTTATTCTTAGGTTTCTTTTCCACTATTTTTATTATTTTTTTTTCCTACCGATTTTGTGCACGCGATTACTCGGAAACAGCTCGCTAGATTTTTATGAAACTTTCAGGTCAGATAGAGAATATCAAAAACTATATATATATATATATTTTTTTTTTTAATTTTTTTTTTAAAAAGTTTTATTCAATAACATAATAACAATAACTGTGGAGGTAATGCCTCCTCAGAGGCCCTCGCAAATATACCCTCACCTGGGGTGCCAGGAGCTCCCTGGATCGGATAGAAAAAAAGAAAATAATTGTACATATCAAAGATAGTAATTATGTGGTTAAATACAGTAGGGTAGAATAGAATAAACAAAAAATGCATACATGACAGTTCACATTTTATGGGTACAAAAATAAATGTTTCATTCATATTTCATATTTGTTTAAAGTACATTTATGTATATCAAACTACAGCAATTTTACAATAAATATTCGTAGGGGGCACCAACGCAACAAGTCCAAAAGTCCCCCTACAATTATACACTCCAAAGGCCAGGTCACCTTTGGATGTAAAGATGGTATCAATTTTTTTTCCAGACAAATTTGATTTTTTTTCTTTAAATATTGTATTCTATATATATAATACATAAAATGTTATATAACATAAACACATCTTATAAATACTAAACATATATTCATATGTACATGCATAGAAATTGATCAATTAAATAATTTGTATCACAAACTTTCTTCAATTTTTTAAAATATATTTATTTTCCAGTTCTTATATTTTGATCTTTTAAGAGCACAATAAAACATACTTAAGGATTTTTTAACATGACAAAGAATTGCTGATGGGGATTCAGCTATTTCTTCTAGTCTACACATCATTTTGTATTTATATATTCTAAGGGCTATAAATGATATAAGATTATTTAATAATAGCGTATTTTCGTTAACTTCATTGTAGAATCCTACAACTATAAGTTTCCATGATATATTAAATTTTAAAATTTCACTGACAGTATTCCATATTCTTTGCACATTTTGACATTCGTATATTAAGTGCTTGTTTGTTTCAACACTTTCCTTACAATATGGACACAGATTAGATATGTCATTCCATTTGCTTAAGTAACTCCTATTATTAAGAAGATTGTTAAGAATTCTGTAGTTAAAATCAGAAATTTTTTTGTCAAAAGCTTTGACAATTTTGGAAAAATATATTTTAGAAAAATATTGACTTTGGATACCGAATTCTTTTTTGTATTTATTGATGTAGCATGGCTTTACAAATTTTTTGTTTTTAAAAATTTCATAGTAGAACTTGCATTTATTGTCTTTGATGCATCGATATTGATTATCGTTAAAAAGGAAAAAGTACGTATTTCTAATATTTGTATATTTTGATAAGCTGAAATCGAACTGCTTCATGTATTTCTGAAAAATATTCTTTAATGTCAAGTATTCGCAATATAAATTATTTTTTTAACAAGTAAATTTGAAAAGTATTCAAGTGGCCTGAAACCATTTTCATCCACAATATCCTTTACATATAAAATTCCAGCGTCATACCAGTTTTCGAAGAAAATTTCCTTATTTTTGTAATTAAAAATCTTGTTTCCCCATATAGATTGTTTCAAAAAGTCTGGTGTAGTCATTTTACTTATTTTTATTGAGCTCTTAGATTCATTAAAAGCTTCAAAAATTTCTCTATAAAATATCGGAAGACGCTTAAGTATATTGTGATTGTTTATTGCTAATTCATTCATTTATAGATAATATCTTGCTTTCTTAAATTAAAGTTTTCTAGAAAGATTTTAATATTGTTGTTTTCTTTAGATATCAACTTGGAAATCCAAGCACATTTAATTGCTTTCGCTTTAGACTCTATATCCACAACTCCTATACCACCCTGCTCTATGTCTCCTATTAAAGTTTTTCGTTTTATTCTGTCTCTCTTATTCCAAATAAAGTTAAAGATAATTTTATTTATATATTTCATGATGTCAGCACTAGGGCATGGCAAGAGTGAGAGATTGTAAATTAATTTGGATACAGCAAGGTTATTAATGATGCAAGTTTTTCCAAATATAGTTAATTTTCTTTTTTTTCATGATTCAAAAAGTCTTTCGAGCTCTTTAATTCTGTTTCCCCAATTTTTCTCTATACATTTCTCTATATTATGACCTACGTGAATTCCTATATATAGAACCTTAATACATTCTTTGTTAACTTTTATCCCATATATGTTATGAGCTGTATCCTTCAGATTGCCTAGTAACATGCATTCAGTTTTGCTAATATTAAGAGTTAACCCAGATATATTTCCAAAGTTATTTATACATGTAATTGCTTGTTTAAATGATTCTTTATCGCGGAGTGCTAATGTAGCATCATCAGCGTGTTGTATCATTTTAATATCAGTTGACATCTTAGGAGTTTTAAATCTAATAATTTGATTGTCAGACATTATCTTTATTGATAAAATTTCTACCACAAATAGGAAGATCATCGAAGAAATAGGACATCCTTGTCTTATGCCCCTTTCCATTTTACACGTTTTAGAAACCCATCCATAATTTTTAAGTTTAAATATTGGTTCTTTATACAAAATTGAAATCCACTGAAGAAAATTTTCCCCGAAGTTAAAACGTTTCAATGTTTCAAAAATGAAATTCCACTCTACTGAATCAAAAGCTTTCTGAAAATCTAAGAAAAGTAAAATTCCATCGAAATTTTTATTTTCACAATATTCAAATATATCTAAAATTGTTCTTGCATTTGTTCCTATATATCTTCCTTTTATATACGCAGACTGATGTTTACTAATTAGTATATCTATTACTCTTTGAAGTCTATTAGCTAGTATAATCGCTAATATCTTATAATCAGTATTTGTGAGACTTATTGGTCGATAGTTTGCTAGGTCTGATTTATCCCCCTTTTTTATGAATAAGCGTAATTAAAGATAGACGTTGAGAGAAAGTCATGCATTTGTTGTTAAAAGTGTATATTAGATTATTGTAAAAATGCGGCTTTAGTTCATTCCAGAAGGTTTGATAAAATTCACCTGGTAACCCATCAAGGCCTGGCGATTTATTTAATTTCAACATTTCAACCGCTTCATCACATTCTTTCATTGTCGGAAATTCATCTAATTCTATTTTCTGTTTATCATTAACTACCTGAGTTATGTTAGTTGCTTCCAAGTAAGTTTTGATATCGTTATTATCAATATTTGATGATTTATACAATTTAATATAAAAATCACACATTTCCCCTAAGATATCACTACTATTAGTAGTTATATGGTCACCATTTTTTATACGCTTTATAGTATTATTATTTTGATGATTTGATTCAAGTTTAAGGAAAAATGAGGAGTTTGTTTCCCCTTCATCAATCCACTTCGCACGAGATCTAATTTGGGCACCCTTGGCTTTTTTATTGATCAGTTCTTTTAGTTCGGATTCTAATTTTCTTTTTCTGTTCATATCGATATCATTTGAATTTGATTTCTCCATAGTTGCTATTTCATTTTCTAGATGAATGATTTGACATTTACATGATTTACTAACAGTTTTACTATATTTTATAGAGTAATCTTTCATTTTAATTTTTAATGCCTCCCAAGATGCTTGAGCATTTTCGTTTGATTTAAAATCTTTAATAATATTCCTCATTTCTTTTACAAAAATATTATCTTGTAGAAGTGAGGCATTGAATTTCCAATATCCTGGACCTCTTATATTCAAATTAATGTCAAAGTTAACCTTAATACATTTGTGATCTGACATTCTTGTTCCCCCTGAATGTAACCCAGGTACTTCTCGGAGGATTATATATTCAACTGGAAATATTAGGGATTTTGATACAAGAAAATTATCGATTCTGCTTGTGGGTACGTTTTCCCCATTGCACCAAGTATATCCTAGATCATGTGACCTTAAGTCACGCCAAAGGTCTTTCAAATTATTCTTGTTTAATATTTTTTTGAAGTTTTTAATACTAGAGTCGTCAGTCTTCTCTAAATTACAATTAAAATCTCCTGCTAAAATAATGTTGTCAATATTACAAGAATGTTTGGCTATCCATTTATTGATTTTATCAAAAAAGGACTTTCGTTCTGCTTGATTATTTGGTGCATATATATTTATTATTGTAAGCGTTTTTTCTTCCAAAATTGAGTTAATAAGAATCATTCTTCCATCAAAAGACTTATGAATATCTAATATTTCAAAATTTAAACCTTTTCTAAATAATACTGAAGTTCCTCTACTATATTGAGAGTCAGAAAAGTTGTGTATACTAGTACCAAACCATCTTGCATTATAGATATAGCATGCCTCATATTTTTCAATGAAATGTGTTTCCTGTAATAATATAACATCAGCTTTTATGTCAGATAACCAAGTATATAATTTAGTTCTTTTTTCTGTAGAGTTAAGGCCTCTACAGTTTAATGAATAAACATTTAAACATTCATGCAAACTTTCAGTAACTAACTGAATGGATGTGGAGATTCTGGAGAAGCTATCTTGATTGTTATTTTGTCACACTACCTGTTCTGCCGCGTCGAGATGGCTGGTTGCGTTGAGGCAAGGCGCGCTCACGTTTTGATCTGGCAATGCTGGTAACAATGCGTCCCATGACGTTTTTCCCCGGCCAGGAAGTGACGGAAGAGTTGATGGTGCCACGTTTGTCAAGCCCTGATCCCCAGTAATCATCATATGCCGCTTCTACGAATAGGGCTGGATTTAAGGACGCTTTCTTTGAATTCCAGCACTTGGTCGAATTTTGTCTCCAGGATTTCTTTCATGACGTCGTCACGCTGAAGCAGCCAATCATCAGTTGTGGTAACCTTAGCTCCGATACGTTTAGCCTCTAAAGCGGTGGTAGCATTTCGCACAGCGGAGGCATTGACGACATCTCCAGACCGCATAGCCTTACTGTACTGGAATGCATGCTCGGCAGAAGCATGCGATATTCCAAAGATGTTGATATCACAAGGATAGAAGTTAGAAAGAATATCATCCTTTCCGCTGAAAGCGATGATGTTTTTCTCGCCACTATCAAAACTTGAACATTTTGGGTCTCCTGGAGTGTGGCCAGGTTGCTTACAGATCTTGCAGCAAGTCTCGTACTCACAATTGAAGCGAATATGATCTTCGCCCCAACAATTTGTGCATCTCAAGGATTGCTTCTTTGCTGGTTGTCCCCGATGTGAAATGGTGCATCTTAGCCCAGCGCATTCACTGTTTTTTGGTAGGAATTTGCCATTAAGCATTGGTTTCATATACAAAAAAACGGTTACCATTTAGAATTTCTGTCATTTTAAGAGTGGTGGGGTTGCGGATTTTCTCATATTTAATTTCAGACGTAAGCTCAGCTCCAAGCTTTTCGAGCATATTTATAACACACGAATCCTCTACAGAAAGAGGAACTCCCCTGACTGTAACCCTTACTACCTCTTCTTCCGGTTTTTCGGTCCCTGCAGAGAAAGGGTTAGTGTCAAAAACGGAGACACTTATTTTTTATTTTGATGACGTCACTTCCGGTCGGGAAATTTTCGAGATTTCGTGATTTTAGAGGTTTGTTTTGTCCGGGCGTGTTTAAGAAAAACATTTATCACAGGAACATGAAACTTTCAGCGATGATAGAACAACATATGTAGATTTGCCTAACGCAGTTTACTTTCACCGGAAGTACTGCACGTTAACGCTCGGTATGGTCTGAAAAAAGTGAAAAAAGAGTTTTAAA
The DNA here is from genome assembly GCF_032062105.1 of Saccostrea cuccullata. NCBI lineage: Eukaryota > Metazoa > Mollusca > Bivalvia > Ostreida > Ostreidae > Saccostrea > Saccostrea cuccullata. The sequence goes on along the minus strand of NW_026935400.1, from coordinate 35,909 downwards.
ATTTCTAACACTTTCTCTATGATATCTTTTTACTTGTAAATATTTTGATGAAACATATAGAACAAAATTTGTGCATAATTACAAGATCTTTCAAATGATATCTCGATAAAAGGGCTGGCCCCTAAAATTAAGGGCCTAGAGGGGCCGAAAGTTTTTCCTTTATATCTCAAAAAGTATTGAGAATTTGTAATGCGTCAAAGAAGCAAAGTTGTTCAAAATGTCAAGCTTTATCTAATGAGGTCTTCAAAATACGTCCGGCGACGTCACTTCCGGTCAAACCGGAAGTAGTAAAAAAATGCCTATTTTTGCTGTTCTTGACAGGTTTTCGGATATCACATGTCACTGGAAGCCTAAATCCTAATTTTCCGTCCGTCGACGATATTTCCGGTTAAACCGGAAGTTGCCAAAAATGGCTTAAATTTGCAATAATTAACATAGATTTGGAGGATTAAACCATTTCTGGACTTCATTTATCTTGTTTTTAATGAAAGTTACTTCCGGTCAAATAGGACGGAAGACCTACTCGTTGCTTTGCATCGAGCTCGGCTCTAGTTAGGGTCTTTCGTCTCCAACGGAAGACCCTTCTATTATTCTATTGTTTCTTTTTCACTATTATTATTATTATTTTTCTTCGTCCAAATTTTGTGCAGACGATTTCTCAGAGATGCATGGACGGATTTCTTTGAAATTTTCAGAGATGATGTATTATGATCAAAACCTGATCCAGTTTTTTTAATTTTTGAAAAATCACTTCCGGTCGGAAGTTATCGACCTTTAATCGAATTTTTAGTGACCATTTTGTCGACTCAAAAACTCAAAAACGACAAAAGCTAGAATGTTGTCATTTTCAGGACTAATAGTTGATATGTTGTTGTTTTGCACTGTACTTTCAAATCTTCCGTCAGTGCTTCCGGTCGATACCGGAAGCGAATTTAACAAACCGCATTTTTTCAACTTTTTTGTTTTCCAATATTTTTCTTTGATATTAGATATCTTAACAGTGACTCTTTTGCGAATGCGAATTATGTAATTTGTTTTAGAATCAAAAAAGGCAATCTCGAGATTTTCGTATTTAAAAATTTGAAGTGGTGTTTTCAATGGCTGAATGGTTAGTGCGTCGGATTGTCACGCGGGCGATCCGGGTTCGCTTTCGCGAATGTCCGATTTTTTTATCTCTTTTTCTGCAAGATTTTTCGTTTTTTACTTCAGAATCGGACGGAAGACCCCTCGTTGCTCGCAACGAGATCGTATCTAGTTATTATTGTTTTTTTTTCTTACCGATTTTGTGCACGCGATTTCTCGGAAACGGCTCGATCGATTTTCATGAAACTTTCAGGACTGATGGAACATCAATCAAACCTTATATACATTTTTTCATTTTTATGACGTCACTTCCGGTTTCGAGATTTTCGCGATTTAGGGATTTTCAGGGGGTCACGTTGTCCAGCACTTTTCTCATAAGTGGTTTTAGATAGAAACGTCAGATTTTCAGCGATGATAGAGCAACATGTGGTGATGTGACACACACCTTTTTTTATTCTTCGGAAGTGCAGCACGTCGGCGCTCGCTATGGCTCGAAAAAAGACCTATCGGGAATTTAGAATTTTTTCACACATTTTTGGCAATTTCTTTTTACACGTTAATATTTTGTAAAGACATATTGAACACAAGTTGTGAAGAATGTCACGATCTTTCGAAAGAAATCAACGAAAAGGGGCTGGCCCCTATAATAAAGGGCCAAAAGGGGTCAAAAGTTTTTCCTTTAAAATGTATATCTCAAAAAGTATTGAAAATGTGTAATTTGTCAAAGAAGCAAAGTTGTTCAAAATATAAAGCTTTATCTACTGGCGTCGTCAAAATACGTCCGGCGACGTCACTTCCGGTCAACCGGAAGTAGTCAAAAATTGCATATTTTTGCTGTTCTTGACAGGTTTTTGGATATCATGTGTCACTGGAAGCTTAAATCTTAATTTTCCGTCCGTCGATGGTACTTCCGGTCTAATCGGAAGTTGCCAAAAATGGCTTAATTTTGCAATAATTAACATAGATTTGGAGGATTAAACCATTTTTGGACTTCATTACTCCTTATTTTTTTTTCAAATGAAAGTTACTTCCGGTCAAACAGGACGGAAGACCTACTCGTTGCTTTGCAACGAGCTCGGCTCCAGTTAAGGTCTTCCGTCTTCAGCGGAAGACCTTCTTGTTATTCTTATGTTTCTTTTCCACTATTTTTATTAAGGTCTTCCGTCTTCAGCGGAAGACCTTACTGTTATTCTTAGGTTTCTTTTCCACTATTTTTATTATTATTAGGGTCTTCCGTCTCCAACGGAAGACCCTTCTATTATTCTATTGTTTCTTTTTCACTTTTATTATTATTATTATTATTATTCTTTTTTTTTCTTTACAATTTTTGTGCAGAAGATTTCTCGGAGATGCCTCGACTGATTTTCTTGAAAATTTCGGAGAAGATGTATCTTTATCTAAACCTTATACGTTTTTTTCATTTTTTTGAAATTTACTTCCGGTCGTGAGTTATCGCCCTTTGATCGAAATTTTGATGACCTCCATGTCTGTGATGGAACTCAAAAACGGCTTAAGCTAGAAAGCTGATTTTTTCAGGGATGATAGAGGACATGTTGCCATATTGCAACATGGTCAGGAAATTTTCCGGAAGTGCCTAGTATGGAAGCTCGGTAGGGGTCAAAATTTAGGACACGAATCATGACTGATTTTTTGAGACATTTTGCATCATATCTTTTAAAGTATCATTATTTTGTCAAAACATAATGAACATAATTTGTGCAAAATGACAAGATCTTTAATATGATATAAAGAAAAAAGTGCTGACTCATCACAATAAGGGCCAATAGGGGCCAAAAGTCTTTTTTCGATAACTCTTGATCGGTTAATATTTTGTTAGACATTACAGAAGCAAAAATGTTAATCTCAACAATCTACAACTGCATATTATAATTTTCATGTCGTATATTACATATTTAGGGGCCACAGGGGGCCAGAACGCTAAATCTTTGACGCTTTATATCTCAAAAGTGGGAAATATTTTGATAAGTAGTATTGAACAAAAGATGTTCAAAATAATGTTCTAAACAACATACAACCTTTAGTTTTTCGCTATACGTCCCCTTTAAGGAGTTGAAGGGTTGGCCCCTAAATATTTCTTTTTCAAATAACTCGAAAAGGAAAAAGAATCTCTGAATAGTTGTTGAACAAAAAGTGTTGAAAATCCTAAGAGCTTTAAGAAAAGATCAAGAAAAAGGGGTTGGACACTCAAATTAGGGGCCGAGAGGGGCCAAAAGTCTTTAATCGATAACTCTTTAGCAGTTAATATTTTGTTATACATTACTGAAGCAAGAATGTTTATCTCAACAATCTACAACTATATATTATGATTTTTATGTCGTATGATACATAATTAGGGGCCACAAGGGGCCAGAATGCTAAATCTTTGACGCTTTATATCTCAAAAGTTTGAAATATTTTGATAAGTAATATTGAACAAAAGATGTTCAAAATAATGTTCTGAACAATATGCAACCTTTAGTTTTTCGCTATACGTCCCCTTTAAAGAGTTGAAGGGTTGGCCCCTAAATATTTCTTTTGCAAATAACTCGAAAATGAAAGAGATTCTCTAAATAGTTGTTGAACAAAAAGTGTTCAAAATCCTGAGAGCTTTAAGATGAAATGAGAAAAAAGGGGCTGGACACTTAAATTAAGGGCTGAGAGGGGCCAAAAATCTTTAATCGATAACTCTTTAGCAGTCAATATTTTGTTAAACATTACTGAAGCAATGATGTTTATCTCAACAATCTAAAACTATTTATTGTTTTTTGAATGTCATATGGTGCATAATAAGGGGCCACAAGGGGCCAGAATGCTCAATCTTTGACGCTTTATATCTCAGAAGTTTGAAATATTTTTATAAGTAGTATTGAACAAAAGATGTTCAAAATAATGTTCTGAACAATATGCAACCTTTCATTTTTCGCTAAATGTCCCCATTAAGGAGTTGAAAGATTGGCCCCTAAATATTTCTTTTTCAAATAACTCGAAAACGAAAGAGAATCTCTAAATAGTTGTTGAACAAAAAGTGTTCAAAATCCTGAGGGCTTTAAGATGATATGAAGAAAAAAGGGCTAATCCCTAATATTAGGGGCCATGAGGGGCAAAAGTCGAATTTTTAAGTCTTTATGTTCAATGTCTGTTTACAGATTATGGAGGCCAAATCGTTCTTCTTCACAATCTTTATCATTATTTTAGAATGAAATTCTCAATCAAAATCTTATCTCATCTTATCAAGAATCGGACGGAAGACCCACTCGTTGCTCGCAACGAGATCGTATCTAGTTATTATTATTATTATTATTGTTTTTTTTCTTACCGATTTTGTGCACGCGAGTTCTCGAAAACGGCTCGCTCGATTTTCATGAAACTTTCAGGACTGATAGAGCATGAAAAAAACTAGACATGTAATTTTTTGTTTTGATGACGTCACTTCCGGTTATGAGATTTCCGCGTTTTAGTGATTTTCAGAGGGTCACTTTGTCCGGCAGTTTTCTGAAAAACCACTCAACACAGAAACATGAAATTTTCAGTGATGCTAGAGCAACCTTTGGAGAAGTGAATTTCGTATATCACAGCCACCGGAAGTACGAAGTGCCGACGCTCGCTATGGCCCGAAAATAGTCCTATCAAGAATTTCAAAATTTTTAACACCTTTTCTACGATAACTTTTTATCTAGAAATATTTTGTTAAAACATGTAGAACAAAAAAAGTATAGAATTCCAAGATCTTTCAAATAATAACTCGAAAAAAGGACTGGCCAATTAAATCAGGGGCCGAGAGGGGCCGAATGTTTTTCCTTTATATCTCAAAAAGTATTGAGAATTTCTAATACATCAAAGAAGCAAAGTTGTTCAAAATGTCAAGCTTAATCTATTAGAGTCGTCAAAATACGTCCGGCGTCGTCACTTCCGGCCAAACCGGAAGTAGTCGGAAATCGCGTTTTTTTGCCGTTCTTGACAAGTTTTTGGGTTACATATGTCTCTGGGAGCATAAAACGTACTTTTTCCGTCCGTCGTCGTCACTTCCGGTCAAACCGGAAGTAGCAAAAAATGGCTTATTCTGAAGGTTTTGAAGCAAAATTGAAAGTATAAAGTAACTGGAGACTACTGAGCTCAATATGCTTTCTTTTGTTCCATCACTTCCGACACTTCCGGTCAAAACCGGACGGAAGACCTACTCGTTGCTTTGCAACGAGCTTTGCTCTAGTTATTATTATTTTTTTTTTCTTACCGATTTTGTGCACGCGAGTTCTCGGAAACGGCTCGCTCGATTTTCATGAAACTTTCAGGACTGATAGAACATCAAACAAACATGATATATAATTTTTTGTTTTGATGACGTCACTTCCGGTTTTGAGATTTTCGCGATTTAGTGATTTTCAGAGGGTCACTTTGTCCGCGAGTTTTCTCAAAAATGGCTTATGATAGAAACTTGAGTTTTTCAGCAATGATAGAGCAATATATGTAGATGTGACATACGCATTTCATTTTTACCGGAAGTGCTGCACGCCGACGCTCGCTATGGTCCGAAAAAGGGCATGTCGAGAATTTTAAAATTTCTAACACTTTTTCTTCGATAACTTTTCACATACAAATATTTCGTTAAGACATATAGAACAAAAGAAGTGTAGAATTACTTGATCTTTCAAACAATATCTCGAAAAAAGGGCTGGCCCCTATAATTAAGGGCTGAGAGGGGCCAAACGTTTTTCCATTACATCTCAAAAAGTATTGAGAATTTGTAATACGTCAAAGAAGCAAAGTTGTTCAAAATGCTAAGCTAAATCTATCTAGGTCGTCAAAATACATCCGGCGACGCCACTTCCGGTCAAACCGGAAGTAGTATGAAAATGCATATTTTTGCCGTTCTTGACATATTTTTGGGTAACACATGTCACTGGAAGCATAAAAACTTAATTTTCCGTCCGTCGACACCACTTCCGGTCAAACCGGAAGTAGCCCCAAATAGCTATTTTTTTAAGGTTTTGACGCAAAATTGAAATTATAAAGTCAATGGAGATAACTTAGCTCGCTGTTTTCTTTTGTTGACGTCACTTCCGGTCAAAACAGGACGGAAGACCTACTCGTTGCTTTGCAACGAGCTTTGCTCTAGTTATTATTATTATTGTTTTATTTCTTACCGATTTTGTGCACGCGATTTCTCGAAAACGGCTGGATAGATTTTCATGAAACTTTCAGGACTGATAGAACATCAAACAAAGCTGAAAGTAATTTTTTTTCTGATGACGTCACTTCCGGTTTTGAAATTTCCGCGATTTAGTGATTTTCAGGGGGTCTCATTGTCCATCATTTTTCTCTAAAATGCCTTTTAACAGAAACATAAGATTTTCAGCGATGATAGAGCAACGTGTGCTCTTTTGTCACACACCACTCTCTTTCTCCGGAAATGCCGCACGTCGGCGCTCGCCATGGCTCGAAAAAAGTTCTATCAGGGACTCAGAAATTTTTGACACTTTTTCTGCAATATCTTTTTACATGTTAACATTTTGTAAAGACATATAGAACAAAACTTGTTAAGAATGTCACGATCTTTCGAAAGATATCAACGATAAGGGGCTGGCCCCTATAATAAAGGGCCAAAAGGGACCGAAAGTTTTTCCTTTATATCTCAAAAAGTATTGAGAATTTGTAATACGTCAAAGAAGAAAAGTTGTTCAAAATGTCACGCTTTATTTAATGAGGTCGTCAAAATACGTCCGGCGACGTCACTTCCGGTCAAACCGGAAGTAGTCAAAAATTGCATATTTTTGCCGTTCTTGACAGGTTTTTGGGTAACATATGTCACTGAAAGCTTAAATCTTAATTTTCTGTCCGTCGACGTCACTTCCGGCAAACCGGAAGTAGCTAAAAATGGCTTAATATTGCAATAATTAATATAGATTTGGAGGATTACACCATTTTTGAACTTCATTATTCATTTTTTTAAAATGAAAATTACAGATGCACTTCCGGTCAAACAGGACGGAAGATCTACTCGTTGCTTTGCAACGAGCTCGGCTCTAGTTATTATTCTTTTTATTATTTTTTTCCCAAAATTTTGTGTACGCGATTTCTCGAATACTACCGGGTGGATTTATATGAAAATTTCAGAAGAGATGTGTCGTAACATGAACTTGATATATCTGAGCGATTTTTTGGAAATTCTCTTTTGGTGCCAAGTTACGGGCAATTTCCTGATTTTAAAATGACATTTTGTCCACGGTTAATCTCAAGAACGGTAAAAGATATCAATGTGAAACTTTCAGGGATTATAGATCGTAATATTCACTTTCCAGGACGCGACCTTTCGTTCGTCGTCATTACTTCCGGTCGTTACGACAAGCAATTAAAGAAAATTGTATTTTCTAACTTTTTTGTTTTGCAATATTTTTCATTTCTTTTTGGAATGCTAATAGAGACCCTTCTTGAAAAGCTAAATATATAATTTGTTTAAATATTGGTAAATCTGAACTCTAGATATTAGCATTCAATAATCTGAGGCGGGTCCAAAATGGAGGCTGTCTCTGTCAACTCCGACATTTCGCAATAGGGGTTTACGGAGGCAGCCGAGCGTTTGCTTGAATGAAAGTTACATAAGGAGAAATGAAATGCAAAGGAATACTTGGATTGTCACGTCATAGTTACGTTGCATTTCTGTGTCAAACTAACGTCTTCTATTATTGGTTTTGGCTGGTTCTCAAAGTAGAAAAAGAAGACTAAATGTGTAAATGAAATTTTATAACTAATATCTTTGGATTTACACTCGGAAAAAAAAAATCTTAAATCATAGTTATAGTTTTTCATTAAAGAATATCAATGTATAATTATAGTAAGTATAAAACTTAACCACTGTTTTACCACACACTTATGCAAATCAAACTTAATTGAAGAGACAAAAATAAGAAAACCATTTTGCCAAGATCGCTTAATGGAGTTTATATTAACATCAAAGATCTTATTCAAATTATTGAGCATTAATGTGTCTGATTCTTTGACCGTCGTAGGAAGAGCCATGTTTTTCAACGAAACATTTCAACCTTTTTCATAAAACTTTAACTAATTGGGATAGTTTACCTTGGAGATAAATAGCATTGATTGATTGATTCTATACTGTTTAACGTCCTTCTCCAGAATATTTCACTCATATGGAGATTATAGGAAAATTAAAAAGGTTAAAAATTCATAGCCGTTTCACTGCTTTAGTGTTTGTTGCTTATATACTATATGGGATTTGTAAAATGTGTTAAATATACTTTATAAACCTCGAACTTTAGTCTTAAAGAACTTTATCGTTTTTTTTAATTTCATTGAAGCTATCACACTATTTAATAGAACATTCCAAAAGAAAAGGAGCAAAGATAAACTCGCGGCTTTAGAGCGAAATTTTGAATAGTGATCCGCCTTTCATAATTCTAAGGCAGAACAACTGTTGCAAAGGTATATACAAGTAGATTTAAAGCCGAGGTCCCAATAGCGTAATATTTAGCGCGTTGAATTTTCATGCTGGCGATTTGGGTTCAATCCCCCTTGTGTCCATTTTTTTTACTTTTTCAGCTCGATTTTACGTTTTTTCCGGAATCGGACGGAAGACCTCTCGTTGATCGCAACGAGATCGTTTCTAGTTTATCTATATTATTATCAGATCTATTTGGGTTTTAGTCCCCCAGTTGATTCGATATGCAAGAGTATGATCTACTTATGAACAATATCTTAAACGAAGCAAGCTATTAACAAACAAAATGAAGAAACAAGGAATATCATCTGTTTTTTTAAACCATCATTTCGCGAGAAGGTCTACGGTAAATGAAATGACGTTGACAGAAAATACAATCTATCAATAATTCAAAATGCAGACTGGAGTTTTAGAACTATTTGTAGACCATTATTTTTACTTTGAACTATTTACGGATTTTCCCTTTTGCCCTTTCATGATAAGGGGCACAGGGCGATTATGAAAAGTTGGCAGATGTCTTCTACATGATTCCACATCTGATGTTTTAGGTCCGTGGTTGTTCTGTTCTGGATTCTAATTGTTTCCACATACTTTTGAGCTTGTAACATAATACTCTCTTTTAAAACATAGAGTTTTAAAACTTAAGGTAATGATGTTAGAGAATATTCACCTTTAACATGAAGAAAATTGATAATATAAGGGTTATGTCTCGTACTGTAGCTTGATAATTTTAAGTTTTATTGCAAGAAAAATGTGACCATGTGTGAGCTTAGAAAGTGCGCGGAGCTGTGTACCCATCCGTTTAGAAGCTCAGTATTAGCTTTCAGCTAAATATATGTAATATCAAGTCATCCAATGTGCATAAAAGGAGCATAAAACCCACTGTTTTAACTTAAACAATAAAATGGTTCTGCTTTTGTTCAATACATATCAATAAATATTAATATTTAAAAAAAATAAAACCCGAGAAAGCTGGTTATATATTTGCTGCTATATTAATTCCCAAAATTTTATTGTTTATTTATATGCCGTTTTAAGTCAGAATGTAAAATAGGAGTATGTGAATTGCTGATATGTCTGCCATTGTATGTTTTCTTGATGGGAGAAGAACAGCTAAATATCTGTACAGCTGGCTTGTTCAGCAGCGTTAAGGTTTTGATAAAGAACCATGGATTTTTTAAGCAATATCAGCTGCATATGATGTCGGAATTTCTTTGTAAATTGTATATAACTATTTCAGTGACAGAAAAAAGAACGCTTCTTTTGATAATATTTGCGATTGAAGAACTATTTACTGGCTGCTTTGATTGAGTCAAAATCATGTTAATTTAATAAATACTGGATATTCTTATACATATAATTCGTTTTTCTGTAACAATTTAATCTTTATCCTAGTCTGATTGATCATAAAGGTTTAAATTACATACAAATTTATCATAATTTGGCATTTAAACAGCAAAATATATATAATAAAACTTTCAAAACTGCTTATTATTATGCTTTAAGAAAAATGATGTAATGATCGTTTGATGAAAATATATAAATTTTTTTCGACATCTTCAAGGAAACTTTTTAACAGACTCCAAGTGATTTCATTATCATTCCAGAAAGGATTGATGGATTGTCGGTTGCTTTTTTGACATTTGACATCTTTTAAATAAGAACAAAAAATATTCTTGATACATAGGATAACTTTGGTTCGAATAAGATAAAAGTATTTCCTAAGAGAACAAGAGGCCCACGGGCCTTATAGGTCACCTGAGTATCATGTAACAACTTTCCAACAATTGAATTTGGTTCTGTTTTAAACCAGAGGCCATAAAATTCTCAATTTTGAAAAAGGCACCATTGCTTATTATAATTATAAACTTAGCATGCTTACTCTATTTACTTATTACCCAGAGGTAGATCAGAGTAAAAAAGAGAAAATGCACTTCCACTTTATAAACAGTTGTGCACCCCACCCCAAAGGAACCACTTACCCTGGAGCCATGAAATTCACAATTTCAGAATAGGAACTCTTGCTCATCATAACTATGTACTTAGTTAGTTTATTAAAATACACAGGGGCAGAGAAGATTTTTAAAGAATTAATGCATTTTCACTATATAATCCATACAGCCCCGCCCTAACACCAGAACCTCTGATCCTCGGGCCATGAAATTCACAATTGTGGAGTAGGCACTCTTGCTCATCATAACTATGCACTTACTAGTAGTAAGTTTATTCAGGAGCTACTCAGCTACTCAGGAGCAGAGAAAAAGATTTTCACAGAATTAATGCATTTTCACTATATAATCAATAGAGCCCCGCCCTAACACCAGAACCCCTGACCCCGGGGGCATGAAATTCACAATTGTGGAATAGGCACTCTTGCTCATCATAACTATGTACTTAGTTAGTTTATTTAATACCCAGGAGCAGAGAAAAAGATTTTCAAAGAATTAATGCATTTTCACTACTCAGTATATTAAATCAATAGAGCCCCGCCCTAACACCAGAACCCCTGACCCTGGGGCCATGAAATTCACAATTGTGGAATAGGCACTCTTACTCATCATAACCATGTAGTATTTAGTTAGTTTATTTAATACCCAGGAGCAGAGAAGAAGATTTTAAAAGAAATAATGCATTTTCACTATATAATCTATATAGCCCGCCCTGACACCAGAACCCCTGACCCTGGGGCCATGAAATTCACAATTGTGGAATAGGCACTCTTGCTCATCATAACTATGTACATAGTTAGTTTATTTAATACCCAGGAGCAGAGAAGAAGATTTTCGAAGAATTAATGCATTTTCACTATATAATCAATAGAGCCCCGCCCTAACACCAGAACCTCTGACCCTGTGGCCATGAAATTCATAATTGTGGAATAGGCACTCTTGCTCATCATAACTATGTACTTAATTTATTTAATACCCAGGAGCAGAGAAGAAGATTTTCAAAGAAATAATGCATTTTCATAATATAATCAATATAGCCCCGCCCTAGCACAAGAACCCCTGACCCTGGGTCCATGAAATTCAAAATTTTGGTAGAGGACTCAATGGTCATGATAACTTTGTACTTAGTTAGTTTATTTAATACCCAGGAGCAGAGAAGAAGATTTTCAAAGAAATAATGCATTTTTACTATATAATCTATATAGCCCCGCCCTAGCACTACAACCCCTGACCCTGGGGCCATGAATTTCACGATTTTGGTAGAAGACTCAATGGTCATAGCATTCATGCTAACAGTTTGCCTGCTCGATGTCCAGGAGTAAAGAAGAAGATTTTTAAAGATTTCATTAATTTTAGTGGTTTTGGCCCCACCCCTCAGGCCCCGGGGGGGGGGGGCGGGGACCATGAAATTCACAATTTTTGTTCCCCTCCACCCATAGATGCTGTATACCAAATTTGGTTGAAATTGGTTCAGTGGTTTCAGAGAAGAAGCTGAAAATGTTCAAATGTTAACACACGACACACGACGGACGACGACGGACGAAAACGGATAGCAATGGGTCGAATAAAGTGAGATATATAAACTCCGTATGCTGGTGATGAAGGTATATTGCTATATATAAGTAAGGGAAGTTGACGATTGAAAAGTTAAAGTCATCAGTTTTTTCATTGAGCTTGTTTTTTAGATTACTATTAACGTCATTTTCAATATCCAAACATGAAACAGATGTGTAAGATTCTGTGTTATCTTTTATCTCAAGCTCACTGGTGTATATCTTATCGACATAAGAATGGAAATAGCCATTGTTATTGACAATACGTCATCGATATATCTAAATGTCTAGTTGAAGTCACCACTTAAAAGAACTGTATATATTTCAAAAGGGAAAAATTCATATTTTTTCTTCTAAAAACCTTCATCAACAAAATAGAGCTCCCCACTTAATATCCTCATTGAATTGAATTTAATGGCGCAGTTTCTTTTTTTTTTTTATTTCATTGCATGATTTTATTTGCATTACAGAATCAAGAATTAATGTTAGAACGTAAGAAATAAATCAGAATTTATTTATTTTCAAAATCTTTGTGAATAGTGATTGTTTGATTGTTGTTTTATATCCTTTGCAGAAGATTTTTTAAACGCCTACTCAGACATGTGGCCTCGGATTTTAAGGTCTTATCCAAGGGAGCATCGGCTTTCACATTTCACAGTGCTGGGTGCATAACAAAGGCAAATTCATTTTCTGTTGTTTACGTATTAAATTTTACGAAAATCGCACACGTACGTTACATTCCATTGCCCTACCACTAGGCTATCACAACGGTCATTCGTTGTAGAAAGAACTATTATAAAAAAAAAACAATAACCATTTTTGCAACAAAAATATATTTGATAAATTAACAGCAAACGGGATAAATATTGCATGAACTTGTAAACATTAACGGAATAATTAGAGTTCATAAAACAATCAGCGTTCTCTCTTCAATTATCTTCTTGCCCCATTACTATTCCAAGACCTGTAAAATAAAAGTGAAAGATTAAAGTAAATAGTATATCATTTTTTTCAACAAATGTATTTTTGACATAAAATAGCGCAAAATGAATGTGAAGTTTCGGCGTATTAAATATTTATGTATTTATATTATAGAGAATTTATCACTGATTCTTCTCTGCAATCTACAATCTGAAATAAGAAAAAAATATTAATCTCCCGTTAACATGGTTAAAGTTATAGGTATTATGCATGTACAAATAAATAGAAATAATTAAACAATAACTTATTATTCAACATATAATAACATGTATAGAATTTCAAAAATAAACAAACAGAAATGAACATATAACAAATATAAAACATTCACACTCTTTCACTCATCTTTACAAAACATTATCAAATTAAATAATAACATAATAAGGAAAACAAAATAAAATGATTAAAAGCTGAATTACATAATTCTTTATTTTGTTTCAATTTTTCATTAATAGAATACTTCAGATAAAACATTTATCACAGCATCCTTTCTGCATAAATAAAAGTAAAGAAAACATTTATACTTACTAATGATGGGACTGAAACGCAAATTAAAAAGATTAATGAATAATTTGTTCATTTTTTCTCAAATAAATGCAACATACTTTCATTTGTCTCAGCTCTGCAAAGGGGGATATAAGTCCAGTTCTGTTTTCTTCGAAATTCATAAGGTTTGTTTTATCATAATGATTTTAACTAATTAGTAAACTTTGCATAATTGATGAAGAAGTAAAGAGAAATACAAAAAACATTGTGTAAACATATACGTACATGCAAGCCACTGTATGATTGATAAATTCTTGACAACTATATCCTACATCACATGCTCCTTGTGAGTTCACAACAGCGCATCCATCAGATGAGTTTGTGATAATAACTACAAAGGAACAGAATCAACATCTATATCGTAAGTATGTTCAAAGTTAATTAAATAGATAACAGTTGTACGCATGTATCATATAAATTTGATGATGTAAGAGGTGAATCAAGTTAAGAAGATTTTATCAAGAAAAAACTCTTTCCCACTGTAAAAATGTGTATTGAAAACACTGTATAAAACTTATTACTCTCTCCGTATGTTGAATGCTGTATTGTAGCACTGGTAATGGTGACTATTTCTCCCGAGAAGTTGACAAATACTAGACCATTCACAAGCTTGTACACGGTGTCAACGACGAGTACTTTTGATGTTGGGCTGTCTGGTATGACGAGGTCAAAGTCAACAATTAAGCTTCCCTTTCTTTTAAATAAACATATGATGTCTTATATAAAATATTCGGAACGAAAAAATATATAAATATAAATGTTTTTAAAGGGGAATGGACATAGTTTCGTCTAAAATTTCAAAGGACAAGATAGGGTAAGACCCTTACTTGGCCCCAGTTTTTTGAGTATCTTTCAGAATGATCTAAGAGTTCATCCAAAAAAAAACCTCTTGTCACCTCTGCCACAATTACGGATATAGGGAAGTAATTCCATAGGTCACAGTGACTGCGTTATAACTTATAGCTTTTACTGTGTAATTTTAAATAACAATACCATTGTGGGGTGGGGATAAATACCACATCCTTTCATATATACACATTTTGAAAAAAAAAACAAATAAAAACATACTGCTTTACAAACATACCTCATGCTTTTTATTATGACTTTTGATCCAACGATTCTTTTACTGTAAACATCAGTTAACTATAAAATATAATAAGATGAATGTTTGTTATAAAAATAATGTTAAATAATTCGTTCAAAAAAAATTCAAAAGAGACAAAAATACCAACCGCTTCTTGAACTTTATTCTTTACTTTGTTATAATCTTCTTCTATGCTCAGATTTGCTGTCGTTGTTACATCAAGATTCAAGACAAGCTTATATTTCATTAAATTTGATTCTTCAGAAAAAAAAAAAAGTAAAATGGTCAAAAAAATCCCCAAAAGAGAAACATATTTTGAAGTTGTCATTCAAAAACATATTTGAGGTGCAAATGATGAGGATAGTACTCAAATACATTTCATTCGGCTGATAAGAATAAATTTAAATATACGGTATCAATTATATTTGCATTCTTAAAATTTTTAAAAGTAAAAATCCTGCTATTCCACCTACTTGTAGAGCAATCTGTACCATTGAATTCAACATCACACTGACATTCGTACTCATTGACCAAGTCAACACAGGTTCCATTGTTCTGACAAGGCAATGAAGCGCACTCATCGACATCTATACAATTAAATCATAAGAATTTTCCCGAAAGTCCGTATTCTAAGTATTTGCAAGATAAATTTCGTTGCACAATATTATAATCTATAAGGAGATATTACAAGAATTTTTTGGGGGGCAATTTTGAGTAAAGTTTTACTCTTTATTTTAAAAATCTTACCATTTGTACAATTAGTGTCATTGAATCCCGCAGCACAGTTACACTGGTAATCATTGATGAGATCAAGGCATGTCCCGTTGTTCTGACATGGATTTTCAGCACATTCATCAATATCTGTAAGAATTTTTTCTTACGTTTATACCTCTCAAAAAAGGATATTACGTGTTCTGTTGCTGACAAGTAGATTTATAACTACGTATTTCACTTTATTATATTATCAAAAAGTTTTGTTATTAAACAGAAAATTGACAGCCATGTAAAATCTAAAATGTGAACAATAGTTTCATTTGTCTAAGGTTCATTGATTTACTTACTCTCCTCACAGTTTGTTCCATTAAATCCTGCCTCACAAGTGCAGTTGTAATCATTGATGAGGTCCTCACATGTTGCATTGTTTTGACAAGGATTTTCTGCACATTCATCCATATCTGTTACAAATAAAATGCATAAGATATGATCTAGAGATAGAGAGTATTCAATGGTTTGCAATATTGGACAGAATCAGTCATTTCATTCACTACTGGTAAGGGGTTTCTAAAACTTTCATGTGATGGTTTGCAACTGGAGATCGGTAATCTATTTCAGCACTGGCAAAGGATTTTAAAATGTTCACGAGACTTTGAAAATGAAGGTGTGTAGTTCTCAAGCCCGGAAGAAATTGATTGCACCACTGAAAAAGACTTCTTTCATGGAACATATGGAGATAACGAACAGTATTCAAGATCAAAAGTCAGTAAAACAATACGAAATGGGAGCACAGCAAACACGGCCCTCCAAAACATCAGATGTGGGATCAGGTCATGATATTGATCAAGAAAAATCTCGAGTAATGAGTGAGTGAGGTGAGAGCAGTATCGTTAAGGATATTGTCAGGAGATATTAAGGAGCAGACGGATAATTCAGGGGACACCAGAAAGGGGTCAGGTTAAACAGGGGTTAGGTCAAGGCACGTCAAAGTGTATAATACTTTCAAAATATCTTTGTTCGTGGTAGAATACATAGACTGGTATGAGTCTTCAGACTTCAAGAGTTCTGAGATAAATATTAAAATACTAGTGTAACTTGAATGAAGTCTAAAAGATAAAATATATCTTCCAGAAAAAATCAACATTTCCTTGAAATAAAAAACATGCTTTGTTATATATACTCACTGTTTGTACAATTAGTGTCATTAAATCCTGCAGCACAGTTACATTGGTAATCATTGATGAGATCAAGGCATGTCCCATTGTTCTGACATGGATTTTCAGCACATTCATCAATATCTGTAACAGATGCTCTTTGTTAAGCATAACTGATTTTAAACTAGTTTTATTCACCGTCATTTCATATCATTTTCATTGACTTACCTTCCTCGCAATTGGTTCCATTAAATCCTGGAGCACAGCTACACTCATAATCATTGATGAGATCCGCACATGTTCCATTGTTCTGACAAGGACTATCGGCGCATTCATCAATATCTGTCAAAAAAGTCTTTCATGTAATCCCAACTTTCACTTATACAAAGGATAGCCAATGTTCTTAAGCATTGACGTTTCAGAATTCGCAGAGTTGTGATATCTAAAATGTTATCTAAAGTTTCATTTGTCTTAGGTTCATTAATTTACTTACTCTCCTCACAGTTTGTTCCATTGAATCCTGCAACACAACTGCAGTTGTAATCATTGATGAGGTCCACACATGTTGCATTGTTTTGACAAGGATTTTCTGCACATTCATCTATATCTGTAACAAATGAAATGCATAAGATAGGATTAAGAGATAAAGAATATTCAATGCTTTGCAATATTGAGTCGAATCAGTCATTTCATTCACTACTGGTAAAGAATTTCTAAAATTTTCAAGTGATAGTTTGCAATTGGATCGGTAACTTATTTCACCACTGGCAAAGGATTTTAAAATGATCACGAGACTTTGAAAATGAAGGTGTGTAGTTTTCAAGCCCGGAAGAAATTAACTGCATGACTGAAAAAGATTTCTTTTATGGAACATATGGAGATAACGAACAGTATTCAAGATCACAAGTCCGTAAAACAATACAAAATGGGAGCAAAGCAAACACGGCCCTCCAAAACATCAGATGTTGGATCACGTTATGATATTGATCAAGAAAAATCTCAAGTAATGACTAAGTGAGAGCAGTGTCGTAAAGGATATTGTCAGGAGATGTTCAGGAATAGACGGATAATTCAGGGGACGCCAGAAAGTGGTCAGGTTAAACAGGGATTAGGTCAAGGCGCGTCAATGGGGAGAATACTTTTAGATTATCTTTGTCTGTGGTGGAATACACAGACTGGTGTAAGACGTCAGACTTCAAGATATCTGAGATTAGGATTAAAATACTAGTATAACTTGAATGAACTCTAAAAGATAAAATATATCTTCCAGAAAAAGTCAACATTTCCTTGAAATAAAAAAAAAAACATGTTTGGTTATATATACTCACTGTTTGTACAATTAGTGTCATTGAATCCTGCAGCACAGTAACATTGGTAATCATTGATGAGATCAAGGCATGTCCCATTGTTCTGACATGGATTTTCAGCACATTCATCAATATCTGTAACAGATGCTCTTTGCTAAGCATAACTGATTTTAAACTAGTTTTATTCACCGTCATTTCATATCATTTTCATTGACTTACCCTCCTCGCAATTGGTTCCATTAAATCCAGGAGCACAGCTACACACATAACCATTGATGAGGTCCGCACATGTTCGATTGTTCTGACAAGGACTATTGGTGCATTCATCAATATCTGTAAAAAAGTCTTTCATGTAATCCCAACTTTCACTTATACAAAGGATAACCAATGTTCCTAAGCATTGATGTATTAGAATTCGCAGAGTTGTGATATCTAAAATGTGATCTCAAGTTTTATTTTGTCTTAGGTTCATTAATTTACTTACTCTCCTCACAGTTTGTTCCATTGAATCCTGCAACACAACTGCAGTTGTAATCATTGATGAGGTCCACACATGTTGCATTGTTTTGACAAGGATTTTCTGCACATTCATCGATATCTGTTAAAATGAAATGCATAAGATAGGATTAAGAGATAAAGAATATTCAGTGGTTTGCAATATTGAATCGAATCAGTCATTTCATTCACTACTGGTAAAGAATTTCTAAAACTTTCAAGGGATTGTTTGCAATTTAATCGGTAACTTCTTTCACCACTGGCAAAGGATTATAAAAAGATCACGAGACTTTGAAAATGAAGGTGTGTAGTTTTCAAGCCCGAAAGAAATGGATTGCACGACTGATAAAGACTTCTTTCATGGAACATATGGAGATAACGAACAGTATTCAAGATCACAAGTCCGTAAAACAATACAAAATGGGAGCAAAGCAAACACGGCCCTCCAAAACATCAGATGTTGGATCACGTTATGATATTGATCAAGAAAAATCTCAAGTAATGACTAAGTGAGAGTAGTGTCGTAAAGGATATTGTCAGGAGATGTTCAGGAATAGACGGATAATTCAGGGGACGCCAGAAAGTGGTCAGGTTAAACAGGGATTAGGTCAAGGTACGTCAATGGGGAGAATACTTTTAGATTATCTTTGTCTGTGGTGGAATACACAGACTGGTGTAAGACGTCAGACTTCAAGATATCTGAGATTAGGATTAAAATACTAGTATAACTTGAATGAACTCTAAAAGATAAAATATATCTTCCAGAAAAAGTCAACATTTCCTTGAAATAAAAAAAACATGCTTGGTTATATATACTCACTGTTTGTACAATTAGTGTCATTGAATCCTGCAGCACAGTAACATTGGTAATCATTGATGAGATCAAGGCATGTCCCATTGTTCTGACATGGATTTTCAGCACATTCATCAATATCTGTAACAGATGCTCTTTGCTAAGCATAACTGATTTTAAACTAGTTTTATTCACCGTCATTTCATATCATTTTCATTGACTTACCCTCCTCGCAATTGGTTCCATTAAATCCAGGAGCACAGCTACACTCATAACCATTGATGAGGTCCGCACATGTTCCATTGTTCTGACAAGGACTATTGGTGCATTCATCAATATCTGTAAAAAAGTCTTTCATGTAATCCCAACTTTCACTTATACAAAGGATAACCAATGTTCCTAAGCAATGATGTATTAGAATTCGCAGAGTTGTGATATCTAAAATGTGATCTCAAGTTTTATTTTGTCTTAGGTTCATTAATTTACTTACTCTCCTCACAGTTTGTTCCATTGAATCCTGCAACACAACTGCAGTTGTAATCATTGATGAGGTCCACACATGTTGCATTGTTTTGACAAGGATTTTCTGCACATTCATCGATATCTGTTAAAATGAAATGCATA
This sequence comes from Saccostrea cuccullata, assembly GCF_032062105.1. Classification (NCBI taxonomy): domain Eukaryota; kingdom Metazoa; phylum Mollusca; class Bivalvia; order Ostreida; family Ostreidae; genus Saccostrea; species Saccostrea cuccullata. Next base: position 16,176 of record NW_026935400.1, on the reverse strand, counting down.
AGATAGGATTAAGAGATAAAGAATATTCAGTGGTTTGCAATATTGAATCGAATCAGTCATTTCATTCACTACTGGTAAAGAATTTCTAAAACTTTCAAGGGATTGTTTGCAATTTAATCGGTAACTTCTTTCACCACTGGCAAAGGATTATAAAAAGATCACGAGACTTTGAAAATGAAGGTGTGTAGTTTTCAAGCCCGGAAGAAATGGATTGCACGACTGATAAAGACTTCTTTCATGGAACATATGGAGATATCGAACAGTATTCAAGATCACAAGTCCGTAAAACAATACAAAATGGGAGCAAAGCAAACACGGCCCTCCAAAACATCAGATGTTGGATCACGTTATGATATTGATCAAGAAAAATCTCAAGTAATGACTAAGTGAGAGTAGTGTCGTAAAGGATATTGTCAGGAGATGTTCAGGAATAGACGGATAATTCAGGGGACGCCAGAAAGTGGTCAGGTTAAACAGGGATTAGGTCAAGGTACGTCAATGGGGAGAATACTTTTAGATTATCTTTGTCTGTGGTGGAATACACAGACTGGTGTAAGACGTCAGACTTCAAGATATCTGAGATTAGGATTAAGATACTAGTATAACTTGAATGAACTCTAAAAGATAAAATATATCTTCCAGAAAAAGTCAACATTTCCTTGAAATAAAAAAAACATGCTTGGTTATATATACTCACTGTTTGTACAATTAGTGTCATTGAATCCTGCAGCACAGTAACATTGGTAATCATTGATGAGATCAAGGCATGTCCCATTGTTCTGACATGGATTTTCAGCACATTCATCAATATCTGTAACAGATGCTCTTTGTTAAGCATAACTGATTTTAAACTAGTTTTATTCACCGTCATTTCATATCATTTTCATTGACTTACCTTCCTCGCAATTGGTTCCATTAAATCCAGAAGCACAGCTACACTCATAACCATTGGTGAGATCCGCACATGTTCCATTGTTCTGACAAGGACTATTGGTGCATTCATCAATATCTGTAAAAAAGTCTTTCATGTAATCCCAACTTTCACTTATACAAAGGATAACCAATGTTCCTAAACATTGATGTATCAGAATTCGCAGAGTTGTGATATCTAAAATGTGATCTCAAGTTTCATTTTGTCTTAGGTTCATTAATTTACTTACTCTCCTCACAGTTTGTTCCATTGAATCCTGCAACACAACTGCAGTTGTAATCATTGATGAGGTCCACACATGTTGCATTGTTTTGACAAGGATTTTCTGCACATTCATCGATATCTGTTACAAATGAAATGCATAAGATATGATTAAGAGATAAAGAATATTCAGTGGTTTGCAATATTGAATCGAATCAGTCATTTCATTCACTACTGGTAAAGAATTTCTAAAACTTTCAAGGGATTGTTTGCAATTGGATCGGTAACTTCTTTCACCACTGGCAAAGGATTATAAAAAGATCACGAGACTTTGAAAATGAACTGATTTTTACTAGTTTTATTCACCGTCATTTCATATCATTTGACTTACCTTCCTCGCAATTGGTTCCATTATATCCAGGAACACAGCTACACTCATAACCATTGATAAGATCCGAACATGTTCCATTGTTCTGACAAGGACTATTGGCGCATTCATCAATATCTGTAAAAACGTCTTTCTTGTAATCCCAACTTTCACTTGTACAAAGGATAACCAATGTTCTTAAGCATTGACGTATCATAATTTTCAGAGTTGTGATATCTGTGTGATCTAAAGTTTCATTTTTCTTAGGTTCATTAATTTACTTACTCTCCTCACAGTTTGTTCCATTAAATCCTGCAACACAACTGCAGTTGTAATCATTGATGAGATCCACACATGTTGCATTGTTTAGACACGAACTTTCTGAACATTCATCAATATCTGTAATGAATATCATGTATATAAGAGATGACTTTGAAAAAGAGAATATTCCATGGTTGCTATAGAGTATACAGTATGTAATTTTCTTGTCAACAGTATCAGGTGCAGAGCAAGTTAGTCAAAAATTTATACTTTTATGAATGCAAAGAACAGTAGTGAAATTTTTAAGGATTCTCTTTTATGAATGAGATAAATTCTTATTTTTATATCCAACTTATTAACATTGATTTTTTTGTAAACAGCATTCCTTTCCTTTTACTTTTCATGAAAATTTCAAAGTGGCACTGTAGGTGAACACTTGTGAGACCTTCTTGCTAAGCAATTGTAAGACTGAAGGCTAGATTGAAGGTTGAAAATTTTAGATATGTTATTAGACAAAATATGACTGTTTAATCTCTCTCTCTCCCAACTCAGGCTTGAAGCCTTGATATGTGGGTTGGGGGATTTTTTGTCCAAGAAAATTTCAGTATCAATGTGAAATTTAAAGAGATATTTTAAAAAAATGTCTTGTTCTTGCAGGTCTAACAAGATTTTTTGACAGTAAGTCGGAAGTGTGCGACACATCTTCAAAGATTGCCCTGTCTTAATGAGCTTTAAGAAAATATCATTCAAATGGTTTAACTATCCAAAATGTATTATTTATTATTCTCTTTTATACACTTACTGTTTGTACAATTAGTGTCATTGAATCCTGCAGCACAGTTACATTGGTAATCATTGATGAGATCAAGGCATGTTCCATTGTTCTGACATGGATTTTCAGCACATTCATCAATATCTGTAAAAAATACTCTAGGTTAAGTGTGACTAATTCTGAAAATGGTTTGATAAATCGTACTTTAATATTATTTTGATTTATTTACCCTCTTCGCAATTGGTTCCATTAAATCCAGGAAAACAGTTACACTCATACCCATTGATGAGGTCCACACACGTTCCATTGTTCTGACAAGGACTATCAGAACATTCATCAATATCTGTAAAAACTTCTTTTATTCAAACGTTTCTCTCTCTCTCTTATTTCAAAGGATATTAAATGTTCTGAAGCATAAGCATTCCAAAATAATACACCGGTATACAAATTTAAAAATATCTCTTGATGAATAAACAATTTACAGTGTTGTGTTATCTGAAATTAGATGAATAGAATCAGTTGTCTTAATTTCAAAAATTTACGTACTCTCTTCACAGATTGTTCCATTAAATCCTGCCTCACAACTGCAATTGTAATCATTGATGAGGTCCACGCATGTTCCATTGTTTTGACAAGGATTTCCACCACACTCATTAATATCTGTAAAATATACAGCAAAAGACAGGAAATTAAAATACAGAATATTCAATGTTTTGCAATTTGATTGTTAATTTATTTCACTACAGGGACAGGCTTTCACGAAGGTACATCACGTGACCCTAGTTAAGAAAAAAAGGAAGTTTTGACTAATCAAGTTTAGGGTCATCGGGGTTTCAGTCAAGGGAAATTGATATCAGTGAAAAGACAGGAAAGTCAGAGAATTTCAAGGAACATCAGAAAGTAGACAAGAGTAACAAGGGTTTGGTGAGATGACGTCAAAGGAAGAAATGGTAGACATGAGGTTATAGTAAAAATTCTGGAAGAAAGATGAAAATAGCAACGGTTTTTTTTTTATTTAAGACAAAAACATTTCGGTTGTGACAGTAGGAAACTTTAATGAATGCAAAGCACAGTACTGAAAATTTCATTATATCCTTTCCTACTGGTAAAAAAATTTCTTAATGAGCAAAATACTTGTGAATAACATTTTTTTCTCCCTCTATATTGTAATTGCTTCACTCCATTCATGACAAAATATCGTAGACTTTTGCACGATAGTATGAAGAGACATTCTTTTATATTTACAAAAAGATTGAACTTTGAAAACAAAGATTTTAATATATCGTCAATAAATCTTAAAAGATATCTCTTTAAAGAAGCAATCTTTCCTTAGAAAAACCGTGTTTCTTGATCTCTTATACTCTTAGTGTATGTACGGTTAGTGTCATTGAATCCTGCAACACAGTTACATTCGTAATTATTGATCAGATCAAGGCATGTTCCATTGTTCTGACATGGATTTTCAACACATTCATCAATATCTGTAAATATTTAATGCAAGAAATTTGTAAATAAGGAACGATAATGAAAAAAAAATACCCGAAGAGGTTAAAATATTAATGATTAACAAAATGCTTCAGATATTTCCTAAAAAAAACAACAACATTTCATACATTAATTCCAATGTAACATTTAACATATCATCTTTGTTTTCATATTAGATATTCCATGATGTCTCAAGATGAATTCATTTTTTTTAAAGGATTTTAGATATTTGAATACTCGTTTATATTATCATCGCTAAGTTATTATTAAATTTTACGTTTTATGGTATACATTTTACCTTATGAATAGTTTTGTTAAATTCACTTACTCACTGTTTGTACAGTTCATATCATTAAATCCAGAAACGCAGTCACATCGATATCTATTAAAATATATCTAAAGCTAGGTGATTATATTGATATTATGTTAGAGTATAGGCGTATAGAATATGGTTTTTAAAACCTTTATCAGTCTACTAACATTTAACATTTCCTATGTGTTTAAACAGATTGAAAAAAATGCATTCAGAAACATAAAATGTACGTATTTTGATTGAAAGTTGCAGGGATATAGCAACCCTGTTTTAGGGATCTACAGATTTTCAATTTGGATAAAATGCGGATTAAAGGAGCAACAGAAAGCGAGTTCAATGTGATTTTTTTCCCCAAAAAATTACAATTTAATCAAAACTTACCCAGATTTTTAAAATGCAAAAATCGGATCGCGGAGTAGATGAAAATTTAGTAAGTTACAGACAATAATCTATATAATGTCTGCAGTCACATTCTCTGTAAAATTGAACTAAATCAAAAACAGCCCAGAACTACAAACTAATAAGAATTGATACATCGATTCGTATACCAAATTATGGCTATATTTTGTTTTGTTGAAAAGAAATCAGCTTGAGAAAATAGGTAGTCCTTATTGAAAACGACAAAAATGATAACGTTTTAGAACGTCACGGAGCAACAGATAACGACGATGCAATTTTGTATTTTACTAAAAAAACACCTGAATAAACCCTAAAAATGTTGGAGGAATCAAAAAAATATGTCACAAGCGAGTTGTGCATGTGGTACAAACAGTACAAGCAGTATTTGGGTGACAGAGACTCTGTATCGGTTGAGGACAATCTGTGAAGCTACAATTTAACAGTAAAATCTTAACAGTCTTTAAAAAATTGGAACGTCAAGGAAAGACATACATTGTAGGTGCTTCAGAGTTGCAAGGATGGATATGGAGATAACGAACAGTATTTAATCTCAAAGTACATTAAACAGTATACAAAATCAGAGCTGCCCAAGGATTTCATGAGTGGGCATTGGATTATACTGTGTGAAATGTATAGGGATAGTAATTTTTAGAAATTCTTGACGCTATTTTTTGACGTTACATTTCCGTTAAGTGTGCTCCGCGGGTACAAAACATGTTGATTTTAAAATGAAGTATATTCATTTCTGTTAAATTGAATGGATTGAAACTTCACGCATCAACAAAACAAATATATGTACATATTATATTGTGCTTATTTTAAATTTCTAGTGAGTAATTAAACGAAGATTGACATCCTCCACAAAGTTTTTGAACAACCTTCGTATTTCTGCATGAGTCTTTTTTTCTGTTCACAAATTTATCTTGGTGATTGAACATATGTATCTTTATAGCAATATATATATATATATATATATATATATATATATATATATATATATATATATATATATATACTATCCGAGAAGAAACTGAAAATATCGAGTTGACAGGCGCAAGTTATCAAATAAAAGGGGATCTGAAGCATTAAGGTTAATAATCTAAGGACGTCAACAGAACAATTAAGTTTTTCATTTTTTAATCAACAATAGTACTTGTATCCATTCAACAAGTCACTTTTTCAAGGGAAATGTTGATATACAAGGCATGATAAAACATCGTACATTATATAATGTCAACAGTATCGGAGAATATAATATTGATTCACTGCACATACAATAGTGTAGTGATCTAGAGAAAGTTGGTTAATTTTGTCTTCTGTGCGATATCAACAGCAAAACTGAGTGATACGGTTAACGATATAATAGATTTCAAGTTGAGATTTAATGGGATATCAGTTTTCAGAATTTTAAGTACCATCACATTTAATATTTTCCTGTGGTTTTCGCCTGCACCATAAATATCTGTGCAAGAAAAGGTGACGTTGAAAGGAAAATTGATGGGTTTTTTATTTGAGTATTCTCTTTCTTTCATTTGATTAGAATTACCGTTTGTACAATTTGTTCTATTGAATCCATCGACACATTGACACCCGTAGTTGTTTATGAGGTCAATACACGTTCCATTTTTTTGACAAGGATCATCCGCACATTTGTCTACATTCAAGAAGACAAAACAATTAACGATTGCATTTTATTTATCTATCATCATAAATGCTATCTTAAATATGTAGGATTATACGCGTAATATTACTTTTGTTTAATATACTAGTATATAATATTTAATTGGATAGTGCTGAATAATATGTTTTAATTAGATTGATACTTTTACAATGTAACAAAAATCACCAATTGTGCAGTTCGTCCCATTGAATCCAGGAACACAGAGGCATTTGAAGCCGATTTTGAGGTCTAGACATGTTCCGTTGTTTTTACATGGATCATCCACACATTCATCGATATCTGAGCCAGAAACAAACCAATTGTTACATTCAAATTTATTTTAGACATTGTAAATCTTTAGATGATTGCATGATTTTTGTATGTTATTAAAGATATTAACAGTTAGAAGTATGTAATAGCAGTTGATCAAAAATACTTTTAACAAAATTAATTCATCACCTAAGCAAGATACCCCCGCATCTTCATAATGTCCACAGTTATGATTTCCCCATCCGCTATGAAAGCAAAGGGATATGTCTGTTTCTGTTCCATAACATCGAACATCATCCAACCAAATCTGTCCACTTCCCTCACCAAAGTATGCACGGGAAAATGCTGTTGCATTTTGTCTGAAATAAACTGTAATCGCTTAACAGTAGTAGACCTAATATTTCACTATCGGTTATAATTCGTCTCCTAGTTGAAGGCTAATCTACAATGGCAAATCTACATGTAACCTATGGGTATTGACTTATCTGATTATGGCCTGTAAATTTTCTGATTATACTTGTAAGCCATTGAGCATTATAAATGTAGCATTAACTAGATCCTAGTAAAGGTTTTGCATTGAATCATCTGAGTTTAGCCTATACACTTTACAGCCTATTGACAACACATCTTCTTAGAAAAGGTATAATTTAGGCCAAATTCAGTGAAACATCTTAGTACTGAGAATGAAGTCTACAGTTACTCGTAATCTGACATCCAATAATAACACTTTTATTTTAAAAAGTATTCTATGGATAAACAAAGGGCAAAATTGACCTTTTGAGTAAAATAACTTTCACCTATACACGTAAACATACGGATGCCTTATGCCTCAATGTTTGAGAGACATGGACTGTACAAGACTAGAACATAATAAGCTTCAAAATAAGGTCATAGTGATATACCCCGGTACTTCTGAGATACAAACACATTCTCCGAAGATGCAACAGCTAAAAGGTTTGATTGTTTTAGACATCGCATTGCTTACAAGCTCCACGGCACAGTCGACTACAATCAATTTGACTGTATAGCCATAAAGGATTAAATTTGTTGTCATATAAAGAATAAAAGATGCATAGAAACACAATTATGTATAATATTCCACGAAAAGGTTAAGAAAATAGAAATCAATTACTTTTTCAAGTTGAAAAGAATTTTCGTTATTTGCTTGCATCTTTCAGATAGATTTTATGTCTAATCATTATGCTTTTGTTAATTGCAAAATGAAAAGCATATGATATTTTTCAAAGAAATCGATTTAACACTATGTGAATTTGTTATTAGAAAAAGACGTTTATGGCAACCTAGTTCCAATTCTTTGTGATAAACGAAATGACTTTCTATCGTCATCCTTCCTTCCATATTTAGCAATATACAATTATCGCATGAATATGGAGAAAAGTCCCCCATATTGATGCAATACAAGGGAGCATGCTTTATACACAATGTCTAAACCGAGACAAGCCGATGGAACACGGCTGTCGACGGTCTCATTCGGGTCGGTATTTTGCAAATTATATGGTCGATTAAAGTGACCGATTTTGGCAATAAAATGTATGACAAGAACTGGTGTTCAAATTTGACTGAACGGCCCATAGGAAATGCTTACTCCTGCATGGCATCTGAAACTATCAATGATGTTTTGGTCTGTTTTCAATTTGTGTTGTGCCAATGAAAGTTTGTTTGTCTGTTGTTTAACATCCCTCTCGAGAATTTTTTACTCATATGAAGACGACACCACTTGCCGGTGGAGAACTACAAATTTTAACCTATGTTTGGCACCCAGGGCCACTGAAAAGTGAGGGATCTTTTTTCGTGCCAACACGGGAGCTCGTTTTTTCGGTCTCATCCGAAGGACCAGACTCTACATTTCACAGTGTGAGTCGAACCTGCGACGTAAGGATCAACTCCTCACTCCGAGAATTTAGAGCAGACGCTCTTACCACTATGCTACACGGGCGACAAATGGACGTTTGAGCTTGACCTCTGATCATTATCATCATATTTCATAATTGGATAGATTAATATTTTCCCCCTAAAAATAAAAAAGAGAACATGAACTTGCCTTATTTTTAGAACTAATTCAAATTATATCTAATTATCATCACTGTGGAATTTTGTTTTCTTAAATGTATGGGGTTAATTTTCAATACTTGAAAATAAGCTTTCAAAATATATATATAAAAAATAGTTCAGTTTCAAATTGTGGCAAATCTTCCCTTTAAGGACAGATGATACAAACAACTTTTTGCTTTTGAGGAAATTTAATATCATGCCATAAGTTTAGAAAAAGATAATTCGTGGAATATTTTCTCCTAAGAACAGGAAAATGAAATAGACTTTGAAAATATTAGTCATATTTTAATAAAATAACAAATAAAGACAAATCACACTCAATAACGGTCTACAGGTGAAAACAAATTTCAGAATATGTTAGCTTGGTGCTAAAAGTGTAATATAAGCTTTAAAAATATATACCAAGCTAAAAGAATTTTATGAGGAAAAACAAAATGACAAAATATCAACAATATCACATTCGCTGATTTTTACCATTTTGCCTTTTCTGGTTAGGTATATTGTTCTACTGATAATATTACACGCTTTGCGCAAATCTTACATATTCTGAAACTGGTTTTCATCTGTAAACCTTTACCGAGTGTGTTTTGTAAATATTTGTAATTTAATTGTAATATTACTAGTGTTTTCTAAGTCTATTTCACTTTCCTGTTCGTGATAGAAAAAAAATTATGAATTATCCACTTTTCTAAACCTGAGACATGATATTAAATCTTCTTCTAAAAAGATGTTTGTATCATCTGACCTTAATACCTCTATTGACAAGTCTTATTGGCATAGGCCTTTTAAAGTTAAAGAAACTTTATTAGGAAATTAAAAGCTACCATATGGATAAGAAGAAGGAATAAGAAAGAAAGAAATCTTGCTGTCATTATTGAATCCCTCTGTATGTTTCATATTTTTTGTTTAATATCAGTTTTGGAAATACCGAATGATTTTCTAAGAGACAAAAATTTTCCCAAATTTTCTCTTCATATATCAAACATATCTAGTTTGACTCAACCATTTGCAAGATGTATTCCAAAAAAGTAGCATTATCCCATTAAATTTTAAATTGAATATATTTCAGTTTGCTTTTATAAACAAGGGGAAGAAATTTGAAAATAAATTTTTTTTAATTAAAAAAATGGACAAAAAGCAGTTTAAAGATATCCTGAGTTGTGTACCTTTGATATCCAAGCATCTCACAGATAACACCGGCATCTATAGAACCCCAACTATCATCACAGACTGTACCCCATACACCGGAATGGAAGACCTCAACTCGGCCATTGCTTGGGTATATTCCACCGACAAGTCTTACACTAGTACTGTTGAATAATTCACCTGATAAAGTCAACATAATATACTGTGAATTAAGGGTGTCGACTTGGGTTTTAACAGCGGAATTGTACTTCACGTATCATAGTAAAATAAAGACATAGTGTATTTACTCTTTTAAAGGTGCATGGACACAGAATTAAAGTTAATATTTTCTGTATAATATCATGACTTATATATTTTAATAGCATTTCACAATAATATATATATCAAAAAAATTATTTCTTCTTAAAGTAATTTAAACTTCAAATTTTTGGATGGGTTTGATTTACATACCCTTGCACTCTCATAAAGAATGAATCGTTTCAACGTCCAAATCTGGCCCCTCGATAATTTACAAAAAATAAAATGAAAGATTTTCTAAATATTTCTGCCTCAATTTTTCCATCAAACATCGTAGTTTATTGATTTCAATTTTAATTTTTAATTCCATGCACTGCAATTAGGTATTTATCTGATAAATATAGCAGGGGTACATTGTTTACATCGATTTCTCATAGACTTTAGGCCACACCCCCAGTTTGCAAGCCATTTTTTGTCCCCCGCTTGAAAAGTGGGGGATATTAATTTGGGTCTGTCCGTCCGTCCGTCTGTCCGTCGCTCTGTCTGTCTGTAACGCTTTCGTTTCCACACGATATCTCGAGAACCCTTTGAGCTTTTGTAATGAAATTTTGCATAGCAACTCCCTATGGACTAAAAAAAAACCCTATTGATTTTGAGGTCAAAAGGTCAAAGGTCAAGGTCATAAATTCATGAATTCTGTCTGTTATAACACTTTCGTTTTCGCGCGATATCTCGAGAAGCCTTTGAGCTTTTGCAATGAAATTTTTCATAACAACTCCTCATGGACTAAGGAAGACCCCTATTCATTTTGATGTCAAAAGGTCAAACTTCAAGGTCATAAATGTAAACATTCTGTTTGTGTGTAACATTATCGTTTTCGGGCGATATTTCAAGAGGATGTTGAGCTTTTGCAATGTAATTTTATGCCAAAACTCCCTAGGACCTCTCTCACCCCTCTCAAAGTGCCCGCCCCGTTTGTTTTATTAGTATTGATTGTATTACATGTCGCTATTTTTAGCACAGGGGCATGAAGGAGAGTTGTTACGTATAAAACAGGTTCTCGGCGGACTTTATATTTTTATTACATCTATTAGAACTGTTTAATAAAGTTTAAATTAGACACCATGCATTGTGTTAAATTTTGACAATATATCGAACGTGAACATATACATGTATGTGACTTAATGTTTGTATATGGTACGCCATCACTGCCTTATAGCACACAACTATGCATTTATTATGTCAATTTATCATAGCGTGATGTGAACGTATCTTTACGTTAGGTCAATTTTTTATGAGATGATGAAAAATATCTTAACATCATGCCAATGCTGCATTACATAAAGTAATTACATCCTTTCATTATGTCAGCACTTCATAACTTGAAGTAAAAAATTAATTATGTGGAGTGATAATGTGTTTACATTGAGTTAAAACTTTATTACGTGAAATGAATGTTTCTTTAAATCATTTCATTTCTTTAATATGTGAGGTCAAAATTGCATTACGTCAAGTAAATTGTGTTTTATAATTAAACTTATCATTACATGAAGTCAAAAATCCATTCCTTTTTGAGAGTGTGTATTTCTATTATATCAAAGCATTATTTATATAATAGTGTTGCATTATGCATGTACTATGCCTAAATAGTAGGCAGGGTTTGACACATGGTGCACGAGCCGGAGGCGAGTGCACTATGTGTCAAACCCTGCCTACTATTTAGGCATAGTACATGCATAATGCAACACTATTGTTATTATTATGCTGACTGTTGTAATTATTTATGCGGCAATCTATTTGACTTTTTCCTGAAAATATCGGTGCTTAAACAGCGCACTTGCAAGAACTCATTCAAAATATTCATGCTAAAATTGTTTGTATGCTTAGTTATTTTGGTTACTAGTATTTTCTCTAAATAAGTCGGGATTTTCTGTCCCAAAGCAACACATCTTTATTTTCTGTTATGTTAGTAAGCCTTATTTGTTTGCAGACGTCGATTCTCATTGATTATTTTCTTTTACATCCTTCAATCAATCGTCATATAAAAAAGCGTTTTAATGACCCTATAAAATCAGTTCATCTAACGATCTGTATGTAATTAGTTTGAAAGTTTGTTGTACACATTAATCTAAAATTCCTTAGAATAATATAACTGTTTTCAAATAATATTTGTCTATTTTCTCCTTCTTGTGTCAATTGTATAAATTAAGTTTATATATTTAATAAAATTGCACCAATCAGTGATCGTCTCTATGGCGTAATCGATAAGGCATCGGACTGACAATCTCATAGTCGTGAGTTCGATCCCCGGCATGAGCATGGAAGAAGTTTATTCAGTAAATAAAGCCGTGCACTATTTCGGCATAGTATGTTTACGCTATATAAATCCTTAGACCACTATGCGAGAATAGTAGGGTATGGGTTACATAGAGACAAACTGACAGGAAGCATAATAATACGTGATATGGACTTATCTTTATTTTACGGCGAGAGCATCATGATGTGAGGTGAACACATCTTACCTTCATGTCAGTGCTTTATTACGTGGTGTAAAAAGTGTATAATATAATGTGAACGTATCTTTATATTATATCAACACTTTATTACATTATGTCAAAACTCCATACCGTGATGTGGATATATTATAACGTTATGTCAACTCTTTCTTATGTGATCTAAAATAGCTTTATATTGTGTTAAATTTTTATCATGTTGATTCCAAAAGTGCATTACCTGATGTAAAAATACATTTACATTATCTCAAAGCTATATATCTAGTATATAATGAATGTTTTACAGATTGTTTATGTTAAGAGGGAAGGGGGGGGGGTCCGGATTGATTAGGAAGTATAACAGCCCCCCCCCCCCTTTTCCCAGACATAACTTTACTAGTGAAAAAGTAATGTTCATTGAAAGTACAGCCCTACCCCCACTTTTTGTTGAAAAATAGACCACTGAGGGCAATGTGGTATACAGTATCTAAAAAAAAATTAGGACTTATCCAAGTTTGACCCCTCACCCCTCCCCGAAATAGGATTTTCGGGCTTGGACAATTTTTTTAGGCTTGTCAAGTTTTTTCGGGCAAATTAATATTTTTTTCCTGGCTGACCTCTCCTTTCAAAAAAGATGCTTTGTCACTGGAATTAGAAATTTTTTTCAACCATGCTACGTCACTGGAGTTAGTAATTTTTTTCAATCATTCCAGGGCCAGAATTCTATTACAAAATTCTACCAGTTCTTCATCTAAATCAATTGAATATGCCTTAGTAAGCATGCATGGGCACATATCAGTGGCGGATATGGGAATCTTGAACAAGGAAGAGGGACGGTATAGGCGTCGGAACCGGTTGGGGGGGGGGGGCTTAGCCCCCACCCCCACTTTTTTTCCTCAGATAGACTTAGTATAGACATTGAACATCGCTGCGTAGGTTAAGCCCCACCCCCCACCCCCACTTTGCACAGATACGTTGTAGTTTAGGTTAAAAATAATGTGGAAAGTGGTGTTGTTTGGAAAAAATAATTGTTAGTGAAGTTCGAACCTACCCCCCCCCCTCTTCTTTTTGCTTGTCAGGTTTTTTATGAAGGTATATAAAAAAAAAATTCTTACACTTAGCCCCCCCCCTCCCCCAACACTTTCAATTTGCTTCCGATGCCAATGTTTGGAGACCAAGGAGGAAAGCAGAGAAGCTCTCAGGCTTTATATAATAGTTTTATAGAAAAAGAGTTTTCAACTTAATTCAGCTAAACTTAATGTGAAATTAATGCAATGTGCTACAAAGTATAACCAATAAATTTATTAATTTTATGTATATTTTGGTCACTTAAGATGGTAGGGCGGGATTTCTGCCCCCCTCCCCCTACCCAACCCACCACTGCACGTGTGTTATACGATGTGCTTACACTTTTAAAAATAAGGAAAGTTAAAAACTGATAAAAATCTTATGACAATGTTCTTAGTAAGATCAGAAGTTTAAGACTTTTATCAAAACAAAAAAAAAAAAAATAAAAAAAAAAAAAAAAAAAAAAAAAAAAAAAAAAAAAAAAAAAAAAAAAAAACAAAATAAAAAGACAAAAATTTCTGCACGACTATTTGTTTTCAAATTAAAGTAAACGCCATTGAATTTCGACGTGACTTTAATGCATAGTCGTAGTGATAAGGCTTTGCACGTTTCAAGGTTGTCAATCATTTGTCGCTTAAGTTTTTGTTAAAGATGCCACTCCAAATTCGCTGAGAATTTCTTCTACGACAGTTTTCTCTCCCGCCAATTTTAGTTCTTTTCGGAACGCGGAAAATACGTTATGCTCATATAAAGGCCGAGGATACACGTGTTCGCATAACGTAATAGTGAATCGACATAATGTAGAAGAGTGCGCACAGTATGACATGAGCTTTTCACATAATATCATAAAGAATTGACGTAATGTAATGAAAGGTTGACACAATGTAATTGTTGTTTAATTACATGTCATAAATAGTAAACATAACGAAATGCAAGTTGACAAAATATAATTGTAGTATGTGTAAATCTCATAAAGTGTTGACATAATGTAGAGGAAAGTTGACACAATGCAAGGGTAGTGTGGGTTAATGTCATAAATAGTTGACATAATGTAATGGAAGGCTGACATAATGCAATAGTAGTGTGGGTTAATGTCATAAATAGTTGACATAATGCAATGGAAGGCTGACATAATGCAATAGTAGTGTGGGTTAATGTCATAAAGAGTTGATATAATGTAAAGGAAGGTTGACACAATGCAATAGTAGAGTGGGTTAATGTCATAAAGAGCTGACATAATATAATGGAAGGTTGACATAATGCAATAGTAGTGTGGGTTAATATCATAAAGAGTTGACATAATGTAATGGAAGGTTTACACAATGCAATGGTAGTGTGAGTAAATGTCATAAAGTGTTGACATAATGTAGTGGAAGGTTGACGCAATGCAATGTTGTGTTCTGCTATAAGGCAGTGACGGCGTTCCATATTTGTATATAATTTTCGCTGAGTTGACGCGGCTCCGTGGTCTAGTGGTATGTCTCTCGGTTCAAATGTGAGAGGGCCAGGGTCCGGAAAATCCAATTTTTTCCCCCCGAAATACTTTTTTTTAACTAAATGATAGTATTCAGCATGTGAAATGAAAAAATTATGAGGTCTGGCTTGTACAAACTCATAAAATCATCATTACAGTGTGATAAATATTCCATATTAAAAGAATCATCTACACACATAAAGAATAATCAATCAAACCTTTATATCCATATTGGCATATTTTATTTGCTTCAGTATACATTTAATAATTCTACAAATTCAGTCAAGGGGATCCGAACACCCACCCCCAACCCCCTGCGCATGGTTTACTTTTCCCTAAGCGGGGGACACAAATTCTCTGAATTAGCTTGTTTTAATATGAGCACATGGATGTTTCAAGTTGCCGTAAATATGGTCAATGTAAAGAGATAAACTATTCATGAAATTGTAACAGTCTTGCGCTCATAAAGGTGCAAAATCACGGATTCTTGTCTCTATAGTAAAGGCACCTTGTTGAGAAATTTCAACCTGCCTTTCACCTCATGAATAACAAAGCACTGAACGCGTGACTTAAATCTATTCACTTTCGCGCTTTCATCACACCTACGCGACATCGTGTACAGATGTCAGCGAGTTATCGATGGTCAAATCATTTTCAGGTGGCTAAATTGAAAATTCTGGGTGAAATTCTTAATTAAGATATGTTAAGATTTTTGAATTGTTATTAAATGCCATTTCAGTCAACTTTGTTTGATTTATTTCGGTAGCTATCACTATATGCCTTTGTCTCTAAATATACATAGGCGCTACGTTTATTGACTCTTGAAAGATAGAAAAAAGTTTTTATTTTATTTCAGTTAAAACTTTCATTAATTTCATAGATCGTCATTTGAAAAACACTAATTAATCATATCTTTAGAAAATAAACTGTTTGTTACAAGCGCACAAATGCATATATTTCCAGTTGAGAAACATTAAGGGGAAGAAATTGAAATACGGAGCGCGGAAAGACTATATAAGCGATAAAA